>NC_047670.1:30657173-30856692 GCF_011762505.2 Arvicanthis niloticus
AGAGAGAGAGAGAGAGAGAGAGAGAGAGAGAGAGAGAGAGACTCTGTTTATTGTGAATGTCAGTGCACATAAGCCAAACATGTGTGCTGTGTAAGTAAATGAGCAGTTTTCGACTTTCACCTTGCATGAGGACCAGTTTCGTGTAGTCCATGGCTGCATCTGCCTGGCTAGCTCCCTCCCAAAACTTCCAGCGACTGTCTTTTCTGAGTTTCCCCATCTTGTCGTAGTAACACTGGGATTACAGATGTGCACCATACTGTCCAGCTTTACCTGGATTCTGGTCCTCATGCTTTAGCCAGTGAGTACTTTAATCACCGAGCCATTGCTTCATCCCCTAAATGTAGAAGTCTGACTATGGAAAAACAAACCTGAACCAAACCTTTCAGAAATCAACACTTGATGCACACAGGTTAAATTGTGTCTCCAGCTTCCAGGGTTTAAAAACTGACATTTGCACCACATGTCTTCCAACTTGCCTGCGTGAGGACTCACCTCAGGGAGCTTCTCAATATTTTTTTGCTTTGCCTAGTTCTCTCCCTCTGGTTCAGAATGTCCAGGGGGAAGATTGGAAAGCTATGTTTCACAAGAGCCACAGTTATGCTCATGAAGCCAGTTTGGCAGTAGACCATGAAACACCCACGTCTTTCCCCCAGTATTTAAAGAGTAGTTATTTGTCCTTCAGACAGAGAAAAGTGGTATCGGCTGTGGGAAAATGTGGTTTATAGCTTTGCTGTTTTCATATAACAAAATAACAAGAATCCTGGATGTAATACAAAGCAGTGATCCAATGTTGGGTTGTAGAATAGGGCAGGCAGGACAGTCTTGAGGACCTGTGCAAGCTATCTAACTTATTCAAGTTTCCGGGGACTTGGACATGTCACATCCTTCTAGTATCTCATGCTTCCTGCAGACTTCAGCATGCACATATTCCTTTGGACACTGTATGAAGTGTTCTATACTGCTTTGAGGGTATAGGACTTGTGAGGTTTTGAATCCATATGATGACATTATATTAAGTCCTGCTGTATTCTGTAGTAGCATCACTTGATGATGTGTCTGTCTCTAGGTAAGTACTTCATGGAGTGTAGAAGTCTTTCAGGGAACTTGGGACATACTTCTGCACTCCAAATGGAAGGGGAGTAGATTCATTCCTTGGAGAGTAGGGTCATGGTTTTGAGTTTCTGATCATGTTTCAGGGATGGTAGTATTTATAGTGTAAGTGCCTCTCTGGAAACTGGTATGACCTCAAGTTCCTTCAGAGAAAAAAATATCTCTTACTTGTCTCTTTTTGTGCCAGTGGAGAAAATGTGGGGATATGAAAGTTGCTGTGATGTGTTTGAAGGATGAGAATGAATTTCCAATGAATGTATGAAGAAAGCTGAATGAGCAAAGTTTGCAATTCCTTCAGGTATGAGTAGAAGGAGTTGGGGTGGGCTGCCAACTCTTGCTCTCTGTTGAGAAGTGGGATAGGGATTTCACTGTCTGTACCTATCTAAAAGTCTATGAGTATTTAGGGTATCTATTGCCTTAGGTCTTTAGAAATGACTTCCCCTAGAATAGCAAAACTCGCCTCTGATTTTACAGCTATAGGATACCAGATACCGCTGAGAGTAGTCGACGATCACCTTGTACCACACAAATATGAATGGATGCACTTCTGGGACAAAGGACCACCCTGCCCACTCGCTCTCAGTTAGGGATGCATCTGTACAGCCAATTTGTCTGCGGTAACCCCAGTGATTCCATCCTTTGCACTGGGCAGAGGTAAGTGTCCCAAGTCAGTATACTCTGACAGCCATGCTAAAAGCCCATAGAACCTTTCATAGGAAAACTCACTCCACTGGTAGCAGCAACAATGAATCAAAGAGGGAGCACAGGAATATACTTTGAAGTTTAATCCCAGTTGCTGTTGAAATTTCTCCTCTATAACATCAGCCAGCGGGTCCAGAGCATCCTGAGGTACTGCCTTCCTAGTTGTCTCCTGGCTTCTGTACCCAGCTTCTGTAACCCACCTTACTCCATCACAGAACACGGAGCCTTTGCTCGGCGGCTTGCGAACTGTCTGAGCAAACTCAGGTTTTCTTTTTTTTCCCTGCTTGCTTTTTTTTTTTTTTTTTCCGCTTTTTGTTCATCTATTCTTCTTGGCTTGTTTGTACTATTTCACTTTATTTAATGTCAAGAGCTTCCCTGTTGGCCAATCCAACACCACCTTTTACAGAAAAGTACCCTTACCTAAGATTCTGTTCTTTAGAAAGGAATGATTAAAAAAAAAATTCTCCAGTGTCTGAAGCTTTTTCAAGAGAAAAAAGTACCCTTCTATGGGAGTCTACAAGGCACACTTAGTGTTTCTCCTTTTCAATGCGTAGTCTCAACAGGGCCTAGAAGAGCCTCTCCACGAAACAGTGCTATGCAAGCTAAAAGAAAACAAACAGAGGTGACAGCCAATGATGAACATCAGCACACTCTCTTAAAGCAGAGGGTACCACAGCGAGTGCTTTTTAACTTTCAATCTGTGATGAATCACGGGATGGCATATTGCTGATCAGGAAATTCTACAAACGCTAAGCTGATACCAGTGTCACTAGGACATGGACCACATTGCTGTTACTAATACATGGACCACACTCTAGTTAGGTCTGAAGGCTCCCAATTTCCTATTGTAGCACTGGCTGATGGAGCTGTGTGTGTGTGTGTGTGTGTGTGTGTGTGTGTGTGTGTGTGTGTGGCTGAAATGTTCTGTTGGAGTATAGCAGTCATAGCTGTATGTGTTCTTTGAACACAGTGAAGTGTGAAGAGTGCATTGTGTGTGTGTGTGTTAGTGGTGGCGGCAGTATGTGTAGCATATGTGATAGTATGAGAGTGTATGCAGATACATGCATCCATGCACTTGTGTGGAGGATACTTGAGGATGTCTGGTGTTCTACTCTACTGCTTTCCATTTTATTCCTTGAAGCTCAGTGGGTCTCTGACTGAGCCTAGCTCGCTGGCTAGACTGGCTGTCCAGATAGCCTCAGAGATCTGCCTCGGTCCACGTTCTAAAGCATTGGTGGTTACAGGTAGAGCAGTGCCATGCTTGGCTTTTTATGGTGGTGCTTGGATTTGAACTCGGGTTCTCACATTTGACAGCAAGTGCTCTTAGCCCTCTGAGCCATCTCTCCAGCCCGTGGAAAATACTTCTAGCTTTCATTTTACTTCATTTATATTTGCATGCCCACATGTAAGTAAAAGTACATGTAAATGTAGTAGCTGAGTGGCTGTTCAGTGTAGAGGAGAAAGTGAAGGACAGAGGTTGCGAAAGCTGGCTTCCGAAAAGAAAGTGATGCAGCAAGGGGAAAACGCCCTGTGCTGTCACTCATACTGTAAATTTCTTCTTGTCTACAACTGCCTCCTTCCTGTTCTCTTAGTGTGTCTTTGAGGCTTCCTCTCTGCTTCCCTACACATTCCCAGAATCCCTGTACATACAAAACGGTAACTAAGGAAAAACCTTATAAATCTGAAGTATAGACAATCAGCTCATTTACTCCAACCCCCTGGACTTGGTAAACCAAGCAAGAAACCATAGGGGAAATAGATCCTTTGTTATGAACTGTTCCAGCTTGGAGTCTCTCTCTGGCAGGATTCTGAAGTCAGGATCCAAGGTTACAGTACTTTGGCCTTTGGGTTTTCAGCCTGGACACAAGGGGCAGATGCAAGTAGTGGAGGCAGACAAGAATGGGGGAATAAAAAAGCACTCCACTCAAACTGAACCTTCCCACCCCCCCCCTCCCATGACAACATGCTGAGGGTGGGGAAAGGTTTGGGCTTGGTTTGTCTGAACTGGAATCAGCAGGTTATAGTCTGTGTTACAGTTAATGAGATTTGGAGATGATTCCCGGGCTAGTGAATACTAATTTCCATTGAGGAAAAAGTTATGAGGCTTGGATGTCTTAATGATAACAGATAATTTCTCTGTGTGGGCAGAGCTACAAAGTGTGTTGCTATGAAACTGTGAGGACTGGGCACTTTCTTTTGTGTACACTGTTTCCCCTCAAAGAATCCACTTGGCATGAAGTACAAACCTACTAGGGGACTCTTGTGATTAATTGCTTGAACTGGCTGGTGGCCATCAGCAGGATCTTGCAATTTACCAGTTTCCATGCAGAATTATAAAGCTGAAGATTTAATAGGATTTGAGGTAATAGAGCCCAGATGTCCAAAAGTATGACGTTTGAAATTTCACTGATTTGCAAGGCTACACAGGTTTAAACCTTATTATTTCTCATTTAGATGTCTCCTTCCCATCTTTACGTAATCTTGGACCAGTCAAATTCATCTAGGGAAGCCATTCACACGCACACACCTGCAGCCAGCAGTTCAGAGATACAACCTCCTTGACTTGCAGCCCAGGTTCTGAGACAGCTTTCTGCTAAGGACAGACAGCTAGCAGCCCATGCCCTACGCTACCATGCAGTATTTAACTTCCAAAGTGTTTTCACCACATTTAATTGCATTTCGGTCTGTCAGTGCCCAAAGGAAATGACAGAGGTTGTGGGGAAGGACTACTATTATTATCTCTGTTTTGATGAGGGAATCAGGGTACACAGAAGAGAAGGGATAATAACAGCTCATATTTGTGGCACACTTTCATGCAAAAAATGGGGTTCACATGAGTCTTTTGAAGCCTCATCATAGCTTGGTGGTTGATATGATAATTTGCTCCACTTCCAAATGGGAGAACTCACACACAGAGAAGCTGGGACACATTGGAACCTGTATGGAATGGGCTGTGGTATTCTGGAGATGGGTATATGTACTGCATTTCTTCCACGGGAATGGGTCAGCACTGCAGTCAAGACCTGGAGCTCATTGCTAAGGTAGTGTTTTTTTTTTTTTTTTTTTTTTTTTTTTTTTTTTTTTTTTAAAGAATTTATCTTTTTATATGTGTAAACATGTGTATTTATGTGTGTGTGCACATGTGCATATATGCACGCATGCACACACACACACACACACACACACACACACACAAACACACGTTCACGTGCACACATGAGTGCAAAACCTACAAAAGCCCCAGAAGGGCACTGGAGTTCCTAAAGCTGGTGTGACAAGTGATTGTGATCCAACTCATGTGGGTGCTGGGGACTGAACTGGAAGAACAGTGTTGCAGGATAGCACTCTTTGGTCCAGAAGGAGTCTTACTATATAGCTCTGGCTGTCCTAGAACTCAGTATGTGGACAGGCTGGCCTTGTCTCACAGAGGTCCACCTGCTTCTGCCTTCCTTAGTGCTGTGATTAAGCACTTATGGTAGCCCACTCTACATGTTAAGCCTAAGTGTAGTTTCCTAATGGTAAGCTTCCTGGACCTTCTTCCTGCTCTGTTCAAAGCAGAGCACCCATAACTATAGAGATTAACACATGGTCAAAATGCAAAGAATAAAATACTCTAGGGAGCACAGCCATAGTTGGTGCATCTACAATAAAATGTGTACACCTGAGGCTCAAGGAACACCATTGAAGAGTGGGGCAGGAAGGTAAGAGCCCGACGATCAGGATGCCAGTCATGAGATAGTCTATTCTGGACAGTACAGGGATAGCACACTCACAAAAATCTCAACAATATTGTTGTGTAACAAAATTTGCAGATGACCACACCAGTCATGTCATTGTTGACATTGACAGGGGAGGGGAGGATTTCACAGGGCATCACAACTGAATGAAGAGCTAGCTAGCTACAGGCAATCAATGGCTTCTGAGAGGGAGAATCAATTTTTTTCTAAGGACATATGACATGTATGGCTGCAGCAGGATATGTATGACGGTCACTTGGCCTGAAGTTAGTTATTGGTGGGTATGAACTGTCTGACATGAGTGCAGGGAACTGAACTCAGATCCTCCAGAAAAAGCTGTAAGAACTCTGGACCACTGGATGATCTCTCCAGCTGAGAATATCTCAACATCTTTACTTGGCCTTTCACGGCAATACATCATAGAGTAGTTGGCCAAACGCAGATCTCTGCTCCCTTCTATGTTTCTCTTTCTAGTTTTACCTTTCTTACAAGGAGAGCTGAGATAGTCAGTCTGCTTATAGCCAAGAAGATGTCACATATTCTTGCTAAAGCCCCCTTGGTCTGCTCTGGAACTCTGTGCATCTATTCATTCTATTGAATGAATAGACAGAATAAACATTATTTTCATCCATGATGTATCACTGACCATCGAGCTCTATGCCCTGCTCCATATGGTTTTCTTTCTTTCCTTCCTTCCTACAGTTTTTCTAGATAGCTTAGGCTGTGCTTGAACTCATGAGTCTACTACCTCTGCAGTACAAGACTGGGACTGAGTCATGTACTACTTCTTAGTGCCTCAATGTCATTTCTCGATTGCTATCTCAGGCACTATACTAAACACTGGATACATGAAAAAAGAAAATCACATTGCCTTTGCTCTTACCATCAGGCAGTTCCTGGGGCATGGAGACACATTCAGACAGAGAGTCCATGACTCACATGGACTCACATGTAATGTCCTGTACACTAGCAAGGGTGAGATTCCTGAGCAGCGACGAGGGTAGCGGAAGTACTCCTTGCTGTTTACAGTATGACAGGGAATTCTGCACAATATCTCTTCTAGCTAAAAAAAACACCATAGAGAAGGGGAGTGTATTTTACGCATCTGAGTACCAGCCCTAATTACTTAGTATAGTCTTTTTGACACATGACCATGGCATAACTAAAAGGGACCCTGTACGAAGTGACGTGATCCTCACATTATAGCAGAGGCAGTCTGGGGACTCCTCTCCTATCTTGGCCATGGTGGTAAAGAAGAGGGAGGCTGTCCCTCACTGTTGACTGTGCTTTCCCAACATGGCACTGGCCCAGGCAAGGGAAAAGAACAGAAAACCCTTGGCACACTTTGCACTCAATGAGCAATACAGGGTAAAACTATGGCTTACTTCTGCAAGATGCCAAGGAATGCTTAATGTACTATCTTAAAATAACAGTTAGGGAAACCATCCCCAAATCTACTAGTGCCCACAAGCACTGCAACACATTGAACAACGTAAAATTACTCTCATTCAGCACAGTGACTGATTAACTTGTCCCTTAAAAAACAGTGTATACAAATGACCACTTTCATAGCTACCCTTAAAGAGTTTGATTTCAGACATCATTAATACATGTTGTTCATGTTGTTGAAGCTTGCTGGATCTACAAGGGTTGGGCTGACTTTTGGCAGTATCATGTCTTTCTAGAACCAAGCTAGGCTGCCTTATAACTGAGAAACATCATCTGGGAGACTGAAAGCAACAACAGGTTCCCCCTTTGTGGGCTTTGCAATGAGCCCAACTGCTTAATTTCTCTGAGCCATCAGAGCCTCAGCCTTTGGAATTTCAGATGTTGTTATGTCCCCCCCCCACCCCCGTTTTCCCTCATGATATTTCATTTGCTAGGGCTTTTACCTCAGTGACGAACATCTTGTTCAAAATCAAGTTGAGAAGGAAAGGGTTTATTTCACTTATATTTCTAGGTAACATCCATCACTGAGGGAAGCCAGGACAGGAACTTAAGCAGGGAAGGAACCAGGAGGCAGGAGCTGATGCAGAGGCCATGAAGGGGTGCTGATTACTGGCTTACTCATGGCTTGTTCAAACTGCTTTGTTATAGAACCGAGGCCACAGCTGAGGGATGGCACCACCCACAATGGTCTGGGCCCTTCCACATCAATCATTAATTAAGGAAATGTCCTACAGGCTTGCCTAAACTTTAATTGAATAGAGGCATGCTCTCAATTGAGGTCCCCTCCTCTCAGATGACTCTTGTTTGTATCAAGTTGACATAAAAACCAGCCAGCGTACCACCCAAGCTGCATATAAAAAAAATACCAATAAGACAGAACAAAACCCCAAGACCAATTAAACTATGACAGAATGCTTTGACAGTCCTGTACAAGCCACAAGAAAAGCCTTCTATTGCTTCCTGCTTTCTGTCATCTGTTCTGAACAAATCTAGCAGTTTCTCTGCCTTTAGGTATTGGATTCATGTGTGATAGGTAATCCCTCTGCATGTATTTCAGTAATAAAACATGACACACCTTCATTTATTTGTTGTGCATTTCTATCTGAGTGCAAAGCTCAGATTGCCACTTTGCGAAAACATATAAAATTGTGGTTATACCTTCAGTGTCAAAATTTGCCTCATGGACGGTGCTGCTTCATGACTTTTGGCTTACAAGATACATTTTTGCTTCAGTGCCAAATTATAGTGTAATATTTCAGAAGCTGTTTTAAATAGCAATTAAACTTCGGTGAAGTGATAAAAATATGAACAATCACAGCCAAATACTTACATGCAAGACTGCCACATGACCTTCAGTTGCCATAGACTGTAAAATGTACAATTTAGAAATGTTAGAATTATGGAAAAAGTACATCTCAAAGGCACTGGAGAATATTAAATGAAAGTTTGCTTATCATGGGTCTTGTGACCAATGGATGCCCAACAAATCTCAGATTTCATAAGGAGTGAGAGTATGGTGGGGATCAAAAGAGGGTACTGAGGATAGAGAGATGGCTCAGCACTTAAGAGCACTGAGTGCTCTTCCAGAAGTCCTGAGTTCGATTCCCAGCAACCACATAGTGATTCACAAATGTCTGTGATGGGATCTGATGCCCTTTTCTGGTGTGTCTGAAGAGAATGACAGCATACTCACATACATAAAATAAATAAATAATTTAAAAACAAAAAAAGCTCCTGTGTCTAAACACATTTATTCAGAGGGAAAAAATAGAGGGCATTGTGGATGGACTCCATCTTTTAGAAAAGAGATAAAAATGTTGGATTTTGATTTATTTCTTTTTGGAGTAAAATTTGTATTGTAGGAGCTATAAAACCATGACTGGTCTCATTGGTTGCAAGTTCTAGCCTGTTGCTTCTTTTCCTACCACTCACTGAAAGGGATCTTTTGAACCTGGGCCCAGCCGGTCCTGAGTCCTCTCAACAGAATATGGTGGAGGTGGTAATGTGGTAGTTTTAGCCTTACTTCCTGGGAGGAATGGGAAACTGTTTCCCTTCAAGCATAGCCATATGCAATCAATAAGCCCAGACATGGAGAGGCCCACAAGGAGGGAAGCTGAGTATCCTAACTGACACCCACATTGAGCAATCAGATTCACTGCCCATCAGTTGGGCAGACCATCCGGGCTGTGCATCCTCAGCACCACGTAATGGGACAGGGAATAGAAGATAAGAGTTTCTTATCGAGCCTTTGCTAATTTTAAAAATTATACCCGAAGAATAATTCATGTTTGGAGCCTCTGAGATTTGGCACAGTATGTTTTGTAGAAATTAGATAACAACCAAAAAAAAAAAAAAAAAAAAAAAAAAAAAAAAAACCACTGCATTTTTAATTTTCAGACTTGCTTTGAGCAAGACTTGTTTTAGAATCTTAACAAGCAGGACCTGGAAGTGAACCCAAATCCTCTTCCTCCTGAAGTGAAACCATTGTACAATTACCTTGCACCCTGGAGTGACTAGCACTGGACTTAGTATGCAGAGCGAGGAATTTTAAGGACCTAGAGGCTGGGGCTTGGAAGCTGGGTCTGCTGTACAAGGAGATAACCTGAGTTAGAAGTCACAGCATTCATATTAAAAGCTGGATGCTGTGGAGTATGTCTGTATCTGTAGTTTTGCCATCATAGGTCAGAGGCAGGTAGGTCAGCTAATGTAGCCAACTGGTATGTTTCAAGTTCAGTAAGACCTTGTCCCCAAAACTATGTTGCAGAGTGAAAAGCAATAGGGAAGACACTTGACATTGACTTCTGACCCCACAATGCACTTTGTAAGACTCCCTGATGTCGTGATTACCTGCACAAGATTCGGCATGTCCACATTAAACAAGGATGGCGAAGAGGGTTATAATGTCCTACCCCTTCCTGAGGGACGTCAGTGGCAGCTGATGGTTACTGGGGTTGGAGGGTGTCCTTTTCTTCAGTGGTGTACCCACTGAAAAGTAGCCCATGCTTTAGTAAATAACCTCTCCCCCCCCCATGCTCATGAGAGCAACCCTAATGAACTCAGTGGGTCATACATGAGAAACAAACAAACAAATAAACAAGCCCCAAGACAACAGCAACACAATGAAAACAAAGACATGAATGTAGAAAGAAGAGTTGTTGGGACAAGGGAAGGATTTCAGTGGGAGTGGGAAGGGGATAAGAGAGGGGAATGTGTGTGTGTGGGGGGGGAGAGAGAGAAAGAGAGAGAGAGAGAAAGAGAGAGAGACAGAGAGAGAACGACTAAAATCCACTGTCTAAATGTCTCAAACTATCAAGAATGAATGAACAAAATGTTAAAACAGAAAAAGAGACCAAGCATGAAAACATCAACAAACAGAAAGCTGTCTAAAAGTCTTGTCATGTAAAGAAGCCTTATGTATGAAGGGGCTGAGGGTAAAAGAACAATTGGTTCTACCAGAAATGTCTTCTGGTTGTACTTATGTAATTGGTCTTTAAAAGACATCTGCATTTTGGACAGGAGTAGTGGCACAGGCCCACACTCTGGAGGCAGAGTGGATCTTGGAGTTCAAGGCCAGCCTGAACTATAGAGCAAGTTCCAGGACAGCCAGGGCTACACAGTTGAATCCTTTCCCCACCAAAAAAACCCAAACCAAACAACAACAACAACAACAAAAAACCCCCAAAAAACAAAAAAAACAAAAACAAAACCAATAAAACCAATAAAACAAAACAAAGCAAAACAAACAAAACAGAAAAAACCAAATTATCACCACTAAGAAAACCAACCAAAACCAAAACCAACAACCAATCAAACAAACAAAAGCAGAGTTTGGGGCTGGAGAGATCACTCAGTGTTTAAGATCACTTGCTACTCTTTCAAAGGATCAAGTTTTCTTCCCAGAACACATATACACATCTCCCAATTATCAGTAACTCCAGTTCTGTGGGGTATAATTCTACCTGGTAAAATGTCCCCTCTGGCCTCTGTGGGCACTGCACACACATAGCACACATACATAAATCCAAGCAAACACACATACACATAAAATAAATATATCTTTTAAGAGGTATAACATTTGTCAAGCTTTTTATCTTTGGTGAAAACTGAAGCTAAAGAGACATAGTTTGTTTTGTTTTGTCTTGTAAATCTCAAAAATACATTGTGCATATATACAGGATGTGCTGAATATGGAAGGACGTTACAGGCTTTTTCATTTAGAAATCAGGAAGTGGGGAGAGTAATTGAAGTTCACTTGGCACAGGATTCCATGCAAACAACAGTTGTTTCATTGCTTTAAAGGTACAGTATTCATAAATTTATAATTCTCCCCCATGACTGGCTGGCTAATGACATTGCTAGTTTCCTGAAGTCAAGGCCTTGTAGTAACAGACCAGGGCAAAGTGCAGGACAAAGAATAATGGGGAAAGAGGAAGACAGAGGTCAGACGAGAGCAGTCCTCGGATAAGAGGTTAAGGAAGGAGGTCAGCACACTATCAGCAGTTACTATCTGATAAAAAAAAATTTATCTGGATCCATTTTTTTAAAAATCTAAATACAATCAAGTTAGATGAATTGAATTTCTCTATATGGGAAAATATGTTTCTTATTTCTATTATAAAACCAACTAGTAGTCAAATCCTTCTACTTCAAAATTTCAGTTCTGGTAATTTCAATAATCTAAAACAGGTATTGGAAAACCCTAGCACCTGAAGGACAAATCTGGCACACCATATGCCTTGTAAATAAAGTTTTATTGAAACACAGCTGCATGCATCTGTTTATGTATTGCCTACAGCCGCTTTGAAAATACAGTGGAAGAGTTAAATACTGGTGCAGAAACTGGCTCTTAAGCTTGAAGTTAGTTTGCTTTTTTACAAAACAGTGTGCAGACTTCTGATAAAACTTAACCCTGCAGTAGATTAGTTAGTGAGAAAACTTGAAGAAGCTGGTAAATTACAAGAGAAATAGTTGTCATGTTTCTTTAAATACACTCCTTCTTCACTCAGCAGTTCTGTGACACAAGGTAGCAGAACAGATGTAGCTAGGACCAACAGGCAGTACCACCTAGTAGTAGCTGGTAATCATTTGGATAACTAGAAATAAATAGGGACTGTCTGTGTCCATTTTGTACAGGCTCACCATACTGTAAAGAATAAGTGATATGCATCACAGGAGAATTAACGTGCATTATGAAATAATTGTGAGAGATTTATTTTGGGTCTTAAAAGAGTAAGTTTCAACAATCTAAAAACTCAACACTTAGAACTTATTCTCAGTATTTCTTGATGGTACTGTGAGGTGCGACTTAACATGGCTGACACGACATAGTATGTGATGTGTATATGTCAACAGCCATTTACTAAACGGACTCTCTTGTAGTTTTTGCCTGTTTCTGGTCAAAATTCCTCTCTTAGACCCTTTCTCTAGTTCTTATTTCATCTCTAATAATCCTATTTTCTGCTATAATCTATTCTTTCTCTCCCTCTTCCTCCTTTTGTATTTCCTTATGCAGTGTTTCATGTAGCCTAGGATGATCCTAAATTGTCTATGCAACCAAAGCTAACCTTGAACTCATGATCCTTCTGTCTCCACCTCCCAAGTACTGAGATCACATTTGTGTTCCCCCAGAAAGGTTTGCTATAACCTACTTCAAATGCTTTTACCTTATTAGTATCCCTCAAAAAGACCAGTTCACACCAAATTCCTATCATCCCGGGCAAATGACTGTGCTACAGGGGGAGTGGGAGGCCTAGCTGAGGACATTTTTGTCTCCTATATAGTTTAAATATTTGGAAGGAAAGTCATGTAATTAACAGTATAAAATATAAAGTAGTATAAAATATTAGCAGGACAAAAGATTTGTTAGATTTCATAGGAAAGCTCACTAATACTTCTTGATTCTAAAGCGTCTGGAACCTGAACCAGGTCTTGAAAGGAAAAAGAAATCATGGAGAAGTAAAGTCTAGGAAGTTAATGCTGAGGCCTATCTGCAGTTGGGAGCCTCCTGTGGTTCCCTATTCCTTAGGGGTGAATTCAAGTACATGAAGTTGTATCTGAGACCCTTGGAATCATGACATGCATCTGCATACCCATAGCCGTCTTTAGAACTAAGCTTGGGCCTGATTGTTGCTGGAGCTTTCCTGACTCTGACTTTTGGTCATGCTGTGCTTTGGGTCCCTTCACACTTACCCTCATTGTCCATTGTTTGAGGTCTAAGTTCTCCATGGGCCTAACCACAGGGCTCTATTTCTCCGGTTGGTTATTTGTAATCTTACTAGTCACAACTAACATATGGTTGTGCCACACCTAGTTCATAGGTCAGGTTCTGCAAATTCTATATTGGTCTGTGTTCAGAAAACCTGTGATCCAAGGACACATTCTCTGCTAGGAGAGCCTAAACACATATCTTTAAGGTATATAATTTTTTTCAATTTTTATTCTATGGTGTATCAGAAATAAATAGTTCATAGACTTATAGGGATTTGACTTATATTTTTAAATATTATTATATTTTTTAGCTAGCAAATAAACTTTATGGAGTGCAATATGGAACTTAGAAATATGTATACTTTGTGGAATGATTAAAGCAAGTTAATTCATATGTCAATCACGTTACACAGGCCTTTTGTGGTGAAAACTTTAGAATTACTCTTTAAGCTCATCTATATATTCATTATTAACACCCTTGGATGGATTTAAAGACAGCAAATACCTTTGATACCTTCTCAGTCAGAGGTCCCGCTCTGGTTCCCCTCTGTTGAATGCACACTGGCTTCTAACTGGTTTGACTAGTGAATAATGGAATGGTGCTGAAAAGCTATAGCCCCAGGCTAGATGAGGACTGGGACGCTCATTTCTCACTAGAAGTCCAAATATCCTGTTGAAGAAACCATATGGAGAATCCCTGAGAAGACACAGAGAAGAGAGTCATGGCTTCCATAGATCTCTGCCAAGTCAACAGCAATGATCTTGGGCTGTCTTGGGTCAGCATGTTATTGGCATGGTATCACCTGGGAACTATAATTCTACTATGTAGAACTGAAGGACTTTTCTACTAAATCTTGTCTCAACCTTAAAAATTGTGAGACAAACCAAAAAGTTGTTAAAGCTACTGAGGCAACATTTCTCTCTGAATTTCCTATCTGAATGATCTAATTAATTGTTTTAGAGTTATGGCATACATTGAAAATAATAAAGTCAGTTTAGCATCTTGGCAAACAGTTGAGGTTGCTCAGAGATGGAGGGATGAGCTTTGGAATTCCGGGTCTAAAGCTATGTAAATCCATGTCTGTCTGTTGACACCATTCCTTCAGGGATGGAGATAATGGGTATCAATGTGATCTCTCAGCAATTCTGGTTGACTATTGATTTTATAAGGCTGCTAATGCATTTTCTATCAAAATAAACAATCAGGGTTTGGTTCTCTATTTTGTGGTCTCTATGGCTGCTAGGTTGTGGGATATCCAATTTCAAAGTCCATATAAAAGCTTTAGTGTCATATCTGAAGACTGTCCAGGCCTTTAAGTGTATATTCTTAGGAAGTTTCCTAAGGAGTCTATTTTTAATTAATCATTATTTTTAATAAATCACTCCTTGTTATCATGTTATAAAATTAGTTTCCCAAAGAATTATTCTCAATTTTTATTATGTGTTTATTTTTAAAATATATGTTTTATTAATTCTTTGAAACTTTCATATATATACATATATGTGTATATATGTATACACACACATATATATAATGTATAAAATATAATTATATAATTTTATACATTATATATTATACATATATGTATATATTATACATATATATACATGTATATATGTATATATTATATACATATATATGTATAATATATAATATATGTGAAATATAATATAATATATATTATATATGTCATATTCACCTAATAACCTCTTCCAGATCTACTTGTCACATTCTTACATTCCCCTCCACACACAATTTTAGGCTCTTATTTTCTTTGTTTTAAAGTCCACTGAGTCCAGTCGGTGTTGACCTCTCAGTGGAGTATGGTTGACCTATCAAGGGTCACACCCATTATAAAAGTAAATGCCCCTCGCCCAGCACTGTCATTTAGCTTTTCAGTTAGGGGTGGGTGGGGACTTGTGAACCTTTCCCCCTTCCATGTTGTAATGCTTGCTGGCTCAATCTTGTTCAAGATTTAGAGAAGAACTGTAGCTGTTTCTGGATTCAGGTAAGCCGGGCCTGTCATGTCCAGAAGACACTGTTTCACCCCAGACCTCCTTGACCTCTGGCTGTTACAATCCTTCAACCCCCTTTTACCATTTATCTTTACACTTTCTGCCACAAACTGGTAGAACCAATTGGAAATCATAGTAGTTTATGCTGCCTTTGCATAGAAACTCCATCTAGACTGAGCCTACTTGAAGATCAAAGCCTTCTCCCAAACAACTTCCTCCCTTTCTTTTTTTGGAAGGGGGTACAGGCACTTTGTAATCAACTTGTCTTTGTTCCAACTGTCTCAGAGGCTTAGAAAACAGGCTGTGGGAGACATTTTTTTTTTTAAATAGATAAGACACATGTTGCAATATCAAGATATGAAGACCTTGGAAACACCTGACACCTGACTATGATTTTTGAAAGAACAAAAACAGGAAGGAGAATTTCTTGAAATGAAGTTGAGATGAGAAGAGTAGCTTTGAGCAATTCAGGACTCACGGTCAGAGGAAATATGTATCTTGATATGCTTATATTCTCTATTACCTAGTTAAGATTTGACAGCATGTTATGAACAAAACACAAAATCAAACCTTAATTGATTAAAATGGTCTCTGCTCATGAACGATTCATAATCTTGGCGGTTAGGGGTAGGGCAGAAAGAAAAAGAAATAACTACAACAAGAAGACTGTTATAACAGTGGTGTGGGAAACACACTGAGAGTAATTAATTATAACCAAGCAGTGGTAAGGGCTACTTAAGCAATGAACACTATTTTGAATATCAAGGAGAATGACAACATTTATGAAAAAAGTTTGCTTAAGGCAGATGGGGTTGAATAAAGAGGCAGAGCTGTTTTTGGAACAGAATGAAATCATAAACATATCTATCAGATATGGCTTAGTCATAGGATGAGTTAACCGAGTGAGAGATGGGGAGAAATGGGGTTGCAGCAACCTGCAACCTAATCTGGTGCTTGGAGTCAGAGCATGAACGGGCATGTACAACAGGACAATGGGCTTAAAGTTGTTGTTTTCAACCATGTACATACTAGGCATCAGGAATATTCTAGAGCCCTGGGTACATACTGATCATAGCTATGGCTTAGAAAGATACCTTTGTAGGTGGTTGTCCTTCTATATCTGTTGGAACAATTGTTTGTTTATTCCTCCATAGAAGAGCAGGATACCAGAAAAGCAAGGTCTAAGTCTCCTTTTGCTCAGCACCAGGCACCAGGCTCAACAATGATGTGGTGAATATATCAAATCATTAAGCATTGCTTCACAACAGGGACAAATGAGAGCCTAAGTCAAAAAGGGGGACAGAGACAGGAAGTAAGAGCAAACAGTTTTGACATACCAACCATGGAAACCCAGTATTCACTTTAAAAAGTGCAGCCAGAAAGGCCAGTCAATGTACAAGTGCTCCTCTGAGGTGTCTAAAATTGTGGACCAGAAGAAAGGAAGTTTTGAAATAAGACAGGACGAAAAGATGAGGATGAGGGGAAGGTGACACACGGGTATAAGGTATATATAGGAGATGCTCTCAAAGCATCCTGGTGGAACATTCCTGAAGGCAGGAGGCAGAATAGAGGAGAGGAGTGGCAAGAGTAGAGGAGAAACCAAAAGATGTTGGATGAGTACTTGGTGTCATGGTTGTCTCTTAGGTAAGCGTTCCCAATCATGAAGAGGAGATGATGAGAAGCTCTGTCACAAGTGACTCTGGATGCTTTGATGGCGGTATCAGGGAAAGTGTGTTTGAAGGTGGTACAGAGCTCCGTGAGCCGTTGTAGTCTCTGTTGTGCTAGTATCCTGTATGGTAGTGCATTCTTCAATACAGCCTGGTGCTAGTCAAGCCAAGAGTATGGGTATAATGACCCCGATCCATTCTATCAAGTCCTTTTCCTTTGACCAATAGCCTTGGGAATATGTGACAAAAGAATAGTCTGTCATTGAGAGTAATCTTTCTTCCCTTGTCTTCTATTAAAAGTGACATTTCCCATTTTGGAAGAATGAAGAAATATTAGTATGAAGACTTAAAGGTGTGCTCTGTTGCTGGCATGCTCAAGTGAGCGTGTTCTCCTGACAGTCAAGGAAGCACTCTTCTTAAAAAGAGGAACTCAACCCCTTCACTTCCATATCTGCTCGATTCTCAGGTTGATGCTATTTCAGATGGCATCCAAATTCTATCAAATCCCATTAACGCCTGGCCTGATTCCCAGATAGACTTACTGACCCACGCTTCTTCTTGTACCTTCTCAGGTTCCTTGGGACACACTGAGTAACTGGAGCTAAAGACATCTCAACACTGTGACACTGTATAACTTCTAATGTTCAGTAAGAGATGATGGGTTGGAACTCAAAAGAGTTCTTGACTCAGAAGACTGATTTGAAAAGTCTGTGATTTGAGTAGCCAGCGTTGTCTTGCCTGGATATGCAGATAGACATGTTGGAGATAGCTTTCTGTGAAGGAATAGCCCCAGTCCTCAAAATGAGCCTCAGTCCAGGAGTCCATGAGGGAGGGAGAAAAGCTGAGTTTCTGAGATCAATATGGCTAATATCTTTTACCCGTCTCAAGTTCTTTGATGTGATATAAAAGCAATAATGTGCCCGAGAATGAACTCATAAACAGTTATTCGTTTTATAGCATAATAAAAGTGCGGCAAGATTGAGTTGGGAGTTAGGCAAAGAATTGGGCTGCAATAAGAAGATCTGGTTTTTCTTGCCAATTTGCTCATTGTGTCATCTTTTATAAATCATCATGTGGCTCTTGACCCCAGATCTTCCATAAGTGCTACATACACAGGACAGCAGCATGCTGAACCAGTAATGGTGACAATGGAAGTGTATAGTGAAGGCTTCCTATGTGCCAGCCTCATGTTCTTCTCCCCCCCCCCCCCCCAGGCCTGTGATCTTCCGGGCCTTAATCTCTTAAGTGCTGGGATGACAGGCATACACTACCATGTCCAACGAGGCTCTGCTTTTGAACTTGGGATACGTTATTGAACAGAAAAAAGAGCAGAGGGACTTTTAAGTCTAAGGCGCTCTCATTCTGTGAGATGATACAATCTTAAATAAGAAAATTACCCTGCCTGTAGTAAACAGGTGCTTTTGAATGGATCTGTATTAAGAAAAGATACACAAGGAGCTAAGGTAAATTTGGGGAGTGATTAACGGTGGGGATGTTAATTAATTGGTGGCAGGCTATGGAGAAGCTAGATTTCACTGTGGCTCAATAGCCTCTCTTATTTGTCATGCCTAAGGGGGGGGGAGCACTCAAATTACACAGTGGTAGCACTGATGTAAGAAAGGAAGGGCAGAGAGAGTGCATGGAACTTTCAAAGGGGCTACACTATTATCCTCATTTTCTAACTGCAAGTCCTAAGACAAAAAAAAAAAAAAAAAAAAGTTAAGAATGGCCAATAATAGGTGCTGTGAGGACAAAGCATAATATTCTACCACCACAAAGAAAACTGTAATAGGATGCTAGTCACATGGTTTGTTTAAAGATATGGTTTGTTATAGGCAGAGCAGCAATGCTTGACGTGACAGCAGTATCCCCCAGGATTACTGCAGGACAGACATTTGCTGTCTAAAATTTTAATGCCGGGATTAAAAGGAAAAGAAAAAAAAAAAAACAACCCACAAACAAATCCCAAAACAGAAGGAATTTATAAAAATTTGAAGCAAAGCTTTTTAACTTTATACCATGTAACAAGGCTTCAGAGGCTAGCTCCTTGGCTAATGAGGCAACCAACCCTCTCTGAGTATCAACACTTAAAAGGTCTGCCTTTTCTATTTCATGTCAGAAACGAGAGGCTCGTGGCGGAGGAGGTGTGAGTTTCAGTGCACCACTGGCAAAACTGCTGAGCTCTGTGGGAAACGCTCGAGTTCTTTGATGTTGCTGATTGTTGAGCAAACAGCATTTCTGGCACTAAAGCCATCTTGGGTTTCTATCTGTTTCCATCAATCTTTAGTCAATGACATTATCATTGCTCACCTACTACAGCTATTTCTCAATGGAGAATTCAAGAGAGGGCAGAGGGTGGGAGACAGCATTTAGTGAAATGACCAAAATATAGTGGTGCGTCATTCCTCTTGCTTGCCTTATGCTTACACAGGTCATAAAACTACTCACAGAAGATATTTTTTTTATTAGAAAATAGTGAAAGTAGTTTGGGCTACTTTATTTATTTCCCTTTATTAAATGCTGCACATCTTGAATCCAAGTAAGCTACCCTTTCTTCCCTTTCTTCTTTTCTTGTCCCTCTTTTCTTCCCTTTGTCCCTTTCTTCCCTCACCAAATGTTGAGAATGCATGTATCAAGTGCTTTACTAAATGGACAGAATTATCAAAAATAAGACCTCACAGTTCCAGGGAGAGCATCCTGCTTCTGAATACGAGGCTGGGTTTTCTGGTACCTCAAGAAAGTCACTGCGTTAAGTTTATAGAGAATGAGTTAAGATGCTGTGGGCAAAGTACTCATGGAGGCTGCCGGTGCGTGCGAGGAAAGGCTCCAGGAGCCATCTGCAAGGGAGTGGGCTTTGTGCCATACTGGGGCCAACGAGATCATTAAGTTCACTAAATGCTTGCAGGGGAAAAGGGTTAATGGGCCAGAACCTTTCTAGAACTCAGTGTTTAGGAGTTCAACCAAGTCTCTAAAACAGCATGTTAAGTGATTTGAGGCAGTTTATTTCAATTCAGCAAAACTTTTTGAAGGGCCTCCTGAAGAGGAGCTGGGCCCAGGTGTGTAAGATAAGGTTAGAACAATCCCTGTGTTCCAGGAGCCTACAGCCCAGGGACAGGAACAGACACAGGCATAGGCCACATGTAGTGGTGGGTCTTGAGCTCTCTAAAATAAAGATACTGTCTGAGTACTTAGGATGGGATGAAGCCCTGAGAAGGGCAACAACTTATTTAGAAATGAAATGGCTCAAAGCAAAGGGAGTCTGCAGAACGGCCTCAATCATTTCTCCAGACATTGCAAGATCTGGTCATTAGATTCATAGCTGACCTCTCCCTCAACTCTCTATACGAAAGGTTCATGTATATAAAGGTGGGAGACTACAGAGTCACATACACTGACCACTTACTGTGTCAGCGGCTGTCTAACATGTTGGTGCACGATAACTATTTCATAATTACCATCCCATTGAATTCTTTAGGCATTTCTATATAAGTCACTATTGTCCCTATTTAGCTTCCCAGGAAAGTTGAGGAATGAGGAGCCAGGCAATTTTCGAGTAAGAATTGTAGCAGTAACTCACAAAATCATAATAACAAAGTCTGTTTATTGAGAGACTTTGTTATTATTACTACTTTGATGGGCAGAGTATTATCCTGGAACAAGTTATTTATCCTTACACATATTAGAGCTTTATGCCGAATATCTTTCAGCAATGGAAATTATGAAAGAATATGGACAAGTAATCACAGTGAAATTTCTAAACATAAAAATCACCAGAGAGATTCTATTTTTATCACAGAGTCAAGAAAATCCTCCTTGCAGATGTTAATACCTACAAACAACTAGAATGACAAGATAGTGAGAGATATCCAATAGTGGCAAATACAAACTGTAAGTAACCAATAGCTATCTAATTAGACTTAAAGCCTAATCAATAGGAGTGAATTCATGTTTCTTATTGTAAACTCAGCTCACTACCCATAGCTGGTGATGTCATGGACTCTAGAAGAGAATCCTCCACTGTTCCTTTATTAAACCAATATAAATTATAACTGAATTCTAAATACTTATACTTAAACCCTCAAGCAAATACAGTGCTCATCCCTCAAGAAAGTTTTTTTTTAAATTTTTCTCTTTGTTTCTTTGTTTCTTGCTAGCTTTTAATTAATTAATTAACTAGCAGTAGAGACTATTACAGAAAAATGACAACTGGTCAAAATGTATAGAACTGTAAGCTAGCCCCAACTGATACATCTACAACACAAGTTGTATACCAAAGGCTCAGGGAACTTGTTAAAAACTGGGCAGCAAGATATAAGAGCCAGAGGACAAGAATGAGACTACTGGTGCAAAATAGTATCTTCTGCATATGACAGGAAAGCTGCATTCAGGAAATCTTACTGATATGGTTGCCTAAACAAGACCCAGAAAATGATAATTTTTGATATTCCATTATTGATGTGGGTATTCTCATAGAATCTCACTGTTAAAACATAACCACAGACAACAAGCAGTTGTGGAAAGAGAATCAGTTGTCTTCAGGTACAAACCCTCTAATAGGCTAGCTTACTTCTAAAGGTCATCTCTACACACATATAGATAACCCTAAATGATCTCAGAGGTTGTGTTTATAAACACATACATACATGTAAATAACAACTATAATAAAAGAGTAAGAGGTCATGAATTCAAGGAGTGGGAGAGACACAGGAGAAATAAAGGGAGGAAAAGAAGGGGAGAATGATATAAATATAACACTCATATAAAATTCTCAAAAAAGGAAAAAACAGTCCTTCAGTATCTCATGGACATCTTCATATGTTCATCATCCTATTCATTCATCCATTTATCCATTAAACAAGCCAGCATTTATGCAGTGTTTTTTCAATTTGCCAATCTTGTAGTCCATCAATTCATATATCCATCCATCCATCCATCCATCCATCCATCCATCCATCCAACATTTGTGGAAAGTTTGGCTAAGGATAGAAAGCCAAAGACATATACAACCACTGTTCTCAAAAAAGTTATAATGGGAGGCAGTGGCATGAAGAAAAATAGTTATGTCCAGCAAAATAGGTGGGCAGAGAAAGGAGAAAATGTTTATGGATTCACAGAAGGAGAAGATATTAGGTCAGGGAAGGAGGTTGGTTGCCATCAATAACTTCCATAGGATGACCTGAGCGAAGAATGAGAGTAGCTTAGAGGAAAGTGAACTTGTGTATGGGATGCCTATTGAAGAATGATTAGAAGGTGAAAGAATAGGGCACTGCATAAATCACCAACAGTTTGTGATGGAAGAGCTCTAAAGGAAAAGCCAGAAGGCAAGGCTTTCTTCGATGGCTTTGCATACATGGGGCAAGACTCTGAGGACACCACAGCAGGAACTTCACCCATGCATCATTTATTGGCCAAGAATGTTACATATCTCTTACTCCTAGGGATGCGACTGAACATGTGACAGAGCTTGGAGAACATTTTAAAAGCAAAACATCACTACCATAAATGAGTCTAGGCTGCTTTCCCACAAGTCTTATCATACAAGGAAAGATGTCAGCCTAAAGAAAAATGACTCACAATGGAGAAATAAGACTTAGGGAAAATGTATCCCCTGTACAACATTCAGATTTGTAGCTGGTTCATTTCTGCTTTCCCTTAGTTCTGCAATACACCTTACTATTAATTAAGGGCTCACGTTTCTAGTTTCTCCCTCCTTCTCAACTTCACAGTTCATGCTTAGACCCAACCGTTCCCTTTCCCAGGCACCACTGTCATTATTTCTGCTCCTGTGAGGATAAATATGATGATTAATTGCTGAAAATCCAAACAAACTCCAGGAGCTTGATGAGTTAACTCAGGTTGGTCTCTGACTCTCGGCTAAAGAATATGAAAAGTGCTCAGAAAGTAAAACTCCCACAACCCTCCTTCATTCCATTTCTTTGTTCCACACAGAAGTACAGAGTTCCCTATGGGAAGGCTTCTCCAGAATGAGAGATTATGTATAGCCACCCTCCGATGATCACCAGTGACAGCTATCTGAAGTTCAGAGTTGAAACCTAATTATTTACATTTACTGCCTCAGCACACATCACCAACCACTGATTCCCAAACAAACCAGAAGGTACACCACTCAGAACTACTCCAGATGCTAGTTGGGACAGTATAGTGTCTTAAAAACTTCCTGGGTTGTTGTGATGTATGCTGTGAGATTTGAGTTCCTCTGGAAGGCACATGGTTTAAGTAATCCAGAGGGACAGAATTACTGGTTGCGTGTGAGGAACTTCTCTGTAAGAATGCTGGTCAGAGGATTTATTGAAAATGCATTTGTACAAAAAACTGAATGGTAAGAAAGAATCAATGGAAAAATTAAAAATATATATATATATATAAATGCTGGGGCAAAGGACCGTAAGCAGAGTCAATAGCAGAGGCACCTGAAGTAAAAACAAATCATAGATGTCACAGAGAGGAAAGAAGTTGAGCATGCTTACAGCACAGTGAACAATCAGCAGAATTGCTGATTTGAAACAGGAGGAAGGAGACAACCTGAGTGGGCCTGACAGTTGGGTGAAAGAATTTAAATTTTATCCCAGGCCATTGGTGGTTTTAAGCAAAGGAAATGATGAGTCTTGATTTATAAAATTATTTTTTTTCTTCATTTATATTTTGAGTATGAGTGTTTTGCCTCCCACCTGTCTGTGCACCATGCGTGTGCCTGGTATCCACAGAGTTCTGAAGAGTGCATCAGATGCTCTGAATTCTAGGTGGAGATGGTTGTGAGCTGTTACATGAATGCTGGCAATCAAGCCTAGATTCTTTCAGAGAATCTAGGCTTAGATTAAAGCCATGGTTAAAGAGTGCCTTTAACCATGGAGTCAATGGTTTTAGCCCCTATTTTTATTTTTAATGTGTGTATGTCTGTCCATATGTTCACAGGTACACATATATAAGGATGTGTGCGGAGGCTGTATGTTGACATCCAAAGGCCTCCTCTGTCTTAATCTTTTCCCACTTTATTTCTTTTCTGCCTTAAGTTCTGAGGCTGGTCTCCCAATTGAACCCAGAACTCTCTGCTAACATACAGACTAGTCTCACTAACAGCTTTTCCTGGGAATCCCATCTCTGCCCTCCAAGCACTAGAATAAGAGGCAGGCTGCCACATGCACACAACATTTACATGGATGGTGGCATATGTGAGTTGTCCTCTTCCACATCTGTGCTATAGCAGAAAGCCAGGCTGCAGTGATCAGGGAAGAAAAAACCTTCTACTCTCAGGTCTGGTGCCAGGTGTTACTCTGGGCTAGGAAAGGATGCTCCTCCTCTGGATGGAGAGTTGGGATCTCCTGCCAAACAGGATGTGAACAGAATGATGTTTATGCCGACTTACTTCTCCTAACCATATATGCATTCCATATTAATGAGCACCAGTTTTATACTGGGTGCTGTGCCAGACCCTGCCATTCAACAAGTGAGTAATAAAAGTTCCTAAAACCAGTGAAATTTTTCATGTCTCTGTGGCCACTTGCTATTATTAATTTAAAAGCTCTGCGAGATGGTGGTACTGTACAATGTTTGTTATACAATACATTAATGTTTTTGGGTTTTTTTGTTTTGTTTTTGTTATAAGTTGTTTGCCCATTAATTTATTTACTTATTCCAGCAACTCTTTTTTACTTTTTCCAACTGGTTACTTTATTAAACACTGGGATCCCAGGAGATAACAAGTCTGTCTACCCAAATGTATAACCCTCTTGCCACATACCTTTTTAGTATAAATAGCTTCCTAGTGAGGCCCTACATGTCTCAGATTCTCTTGCAGTTGGATGTGGTCTTGTGTCTGAGCTGGCATCACTAGCATGTGAACAAGCAGTGCTGTATACACTTTTAGACCTGGTTTACAGATGCCTCCCATGAGATACTCCTCCACAGTCTTTGTTTTTTTGTTGAACTGAATGGAAGGAACTTCAAGGAAAAATTTGACAGCCACTCAATGATGTCAGAACTTCTACTGATTGAGTTGTTGAATGATAGCCAGGATGAGGACATTACTACTTAGCTATTCACTTGAAGAGTGCTATGATCTATATAGGAAATAAAATTCAAAAGAATTGGAGTTCATGTGTGCAAAAGCACACACATGTTTGTGTGTGTGCATGTGTGTGTATCTATCTGTTCTAGAAATGTATGAGGACAAGATCAGCCTTTGTACGCATCTCTGAACTTGTAGGTTTATTGAGGAGATAATTAACCTCAATTAAGGTTGTAATAACATAAAATAAAGCACATCTCGTAGTAGCAGGGTAAATGGGTTTGTAAATCATCCCTGTGGACTGGAGGCATGTCACCAAAATCAAACTGTATATCAGCAGGAACAGAGGATATGATGCTAGAGGAAGTAGAACAGGTTCTTCCAGGTAGTAGTAGAGTAGGGGATAAAGTTGGGAAGTAGATAGAGATGTTGCCTGAGGGTGAACAACATCTTCCAGATGAGCAGAGGAAAAGAGTGAGTCCTCATTTCCCTATTATATTTTCCTATTATAACAGTAGAAGGGTTGTACATCTAAGAGGGTATCACCTTCATGGAAAAGAGTTGTTCTGCTTCATAGAGCTCCTTCTTCTTCCCTGTTTAGGCAAAGACCTGCTGTATACGTGTGCATATGCACACATGCATTTGCGTAGGGGAAGACAAAAAGGAGCAAAGAGAAAATACTAAGAGGCTGATCCTGTCATGCTTTACTTAAGCCAGATGCAAGGACCAGTCAAGGCTGTGGGCTCACAGTGTTCTCAGCCTTTTCTTCATGGATGCCGTGATGCCAGCAATTGATGTTATGGGTTCACCAGCTTTGGCAGGTTTAACAGAAATGAAGAGTAGCCGCCCAATTCTACTTTAAACAGACAATATTGAAACCCTGCCAGGAAGAATCTGAGCAACATTTTGTAAACTTTAATAACAACTCAAAGAAACCGATCATAGCATTTGGCTGTCTACCGTGTGTATTATTGCTTAGCTGGACCCATGCAACGGCAGAGAGGAATGAATCTATTTTCTTCCAATTCCCAGAGAATAATATTTTTCTTCCTTCCAAACAGAGGGGAATTTGGTAAAGTCTAAAATGTATTTGTCTAGTTCCTTATTTCAACTTCTATATAAATTGCCCATAGGGTTTTGACACCCAGTGTTAAGACAGGCAGTTTACTGCCTGAAATATCATCTACTATTGGAAATTGTATTTATAGAAGTTAACTTCCTTTGGCTGAGACTTTAATTTGCAGTACTGACATCCCACTTGCCAGGCACTGACCAGGAGAATTAAATACAAAGCTTTTGGATGTATCAAGCACTGGAAGAGTTCCATATATTATTTCCCACAGGGAACAAGGTGAGTTAAGAATTTCTTGGACACATTAGTAGAGAAAGAATGAAGATGGCTTTGGAATCTGAAATATGTATAGTCAAATCCCACATCTACCTCTTATAGACTGGAGATGTGGAATGATGTTGAAGAAGTGTTTTAAGCAATGTGTACCTGAGGTTTCCACTCACCAGGGTATCTTATATGAGGACTTCCTGGGCTTCCAGGTGGACTGGGAAGAAACAAGTCCTGTACCTAGGTTACAGCTTGGCTCTTGGGAGAATGCATCCAACGGTATTTTCTTTTTTTCTCTTAAAAACTGAAAGAAGATACAGGGACGGCCCAAAGACCATCAAAATTATTTCCAGGTTAGTAGTTGCATCTGTGAAGTCCACATGATACTTTATTATGCTGAAAAATGGTGCCAAGGGAACCCTGTGGGTTTGGAAAATGATAAAATTCTTGCTAAGGGGACATAAGTGTCTTAGGAGAAGATGTCAAAGCATCACTCAGGAGCCTTCACGACACAGGTTGTGAGATAGCTGCTAGGAGAATGGGATTGCACATGTGAGCCATTGTGCGTGGTGTTTCCTTCCCATTGGTAAGACGCTCTGGCTTTACTCCGGAACAGTGTTAAGTGAAACATGGACTGAGAGCTTCTGACCTTTGAGAGTGAATTGTTTTCCATGAACAAAAGCAAACCGGGAAAACAGAAGCAGGGAGGAAGTAGGAGAGGATTGTTTTGATTTAAAATATTACATTTAATCTATACTTTGGTAAGAAGTTTGAATCTGAAAGAGCACATGGACCCGTTTCCATACCTTTTGCCTCTATAGCCCTTCCCTGACATTTTTTTTTCTCCAAAAGAAGGTATAATAGCCTCCTCCCTGACTTGATGTTTGCTAGAATATATATTGTCATCAGAAAGTTTACACACTGACCATGCAAGTGCATGCATGCGTGTGTGTGAGTGTGCGCACATACATAGGTGTGTTTGAGTACAAATGTGTATATATGTGATTGATGTCTGGTGCCTTCCAGTAACATTAGCCACCCTTGTTGATTGATGCAGGGTTTCTCACTGAATTGGGAACTTGCAGATTGAGTACGACTGGCTGGTTTGGAAGTTCTGCGGATTTTTCTATTTCTACCCATCCCAATGCTGGGGTTCTTAGGTGTTCACTGCCCTGGCTGGCTTTCAACATGGGTCTGAGGATCTGGATTCAGGCATTATGTTTGCATAATAGACACTTTGCCCACTGAGCACCTCCCGACACCTCCGTGAGGTTTTGTGCTCATAACATCCCCCCCCCCCAGATAGAATGTCCCTGAAATAGCAAGTATGTCTTATTTGCTGCTCTCTCTGATGCACAATAAAGTCTCATATAGGACTTAGGAAATATTTATTGGGCGAAGTAATAGACACAATGATATACAATACATTGTATATGATGAATGTTTCAGTTTTCTTTTTAGAGGTTCAGAGGGCAATGAAATAAACACAAAATCTAGTTATTGGTAGAGTTGAAACATTAAAGGTACATAGTCTTTTGTAGACAGCCATTTTTATAATTTTTAAATTTTTTAGAAAAAGAATTGATTTTAATTCACTTTTTCTTACATAAGTATTTTCTGAAAAGTTTACTATTTGGCTGCTAAATTCCAAGTAGGTTTACAGTTTTGAATTTCATTCCATTTTCTGATAATCAGAGGTATTATCTAAGCAAGCTGTCATTTCTACCATCACTTAAAGGGAAATCTATTCAATTGTCTCAGATGTATAAGCCTCAAATTTAGGGTCAAAAACATGCCATTCTGAGTCCATTAAGAAATAGCATGTATATTATAAACTTTTAAAATAGACTTGATTGCTGTAAATCTATTTTTTAAACATGTATCATTTTGTCAGTAGGGTTGAAACACTTCGATAAAGAAGTGTAGCATCTCATCAGGTAACTGAATGTGAGTCCTTCTACAAAGAAAAGGCTTCTTAGAGCTGTGTTCTCAGCTGTTGGGGTGTTTGAAAAGGGGCAGGGGAAGACAAGAACAAAGACATTCTTGACTGGTGATTAGTGTCAGGAGAGCTACCTGGGAAACAGGCAAATAAACATTAGGCTGCACAGTCCAACTGGGATTATCTTTACTCCACACCAGGTATTAAGTGTTGTTCCCAACTCCCTATTCCCCCCCTTTCCCCCTCCGTCCTGCTTTCCGTCCCTCCCTTCTTCCCTCCCTTTCTCCTTCCCTCTCGTGTCCTGAAACAAACAAACAACAAACAGACTCCCAAAACAAACTCTACTGGGAAGATATTGCAAAGAAGTAGCAAATGTATAATTCTGGGGCAGGCATTCTTAGACAAGACTGTGTCATAATACAAAGCAATCCCTTTAAGCCCCCATGAATGGGACAGCAACTGTACCAACCTCTCAGGGTTGGTGTGAAATTAAAAAAAAAAAAAAAAAAAAAAAAAAAAAAAGTACCATGCCACACTGTCAAACACTTAGTAAGTCCTTAGGGCAAGTTGGTAGCTATAAATAGGCCGCATCCGACAATGCCTTCATCGCCTTAACTGATTCTGCCACAAATTGCATACTGCAACAATATTTGCTTTATTAAAATATCAGAGATGAAAGCCCCACCGTGTAACAACATCTCATTTATGAGCAAATCCTGGTGAAGACCGGGGAAGCCAGTAGCTACGGAGCCTTCGTATCATTAAAGTAATTATTCCCTGCATTTTAAAGCTCCACGGTACCCAGCTCAATTTACTAAATAATAAGAATTAAAGACAACCCCAATAGTAGCACTCGCCTTATCCGTGGAAGAATGGCACTCAACACTGAAATTCCCTAGCTAAATTACCAAGTATAAGGCCTGAATTTAGGATGGGGCAATTCAGAAACAGTTGATTACTGGATCTAAGATTATAGGTGTTCTCATGAACTGTTGAAACTGATGAAATAAATATGAAATAGTGGATTATTATAGACACAATTATAGGGAAAACCTTGCCTGGGCTGACTAGAAGTATTCTGCATCACGCTAAAGAAAGATTACTGAAAGCAATTTTGACTCATTGTATAGTGCCTATGCAAAGCACTATATAAGAGATCTACCTCCAGTAAGAGGTTTGATGGAAAAGAACAGTCTCATCACAGAATTAGACTTGATTCTTAAGATGGAAAGGCACGCTTTGGGAGACTGCAACCCTCCCCGGGGCTTCATTGGGGTGACAAAACAAAACAAAAAACAAACAAACAAAAACAACCAACAAAAACAAACAACCCCCCCCAGACCCCCAGAAATTTGTAGACCCACTAAGAGAGCCAGGCAAGAAGATGCTGGAACACAGTCAGGAATTTGCATCGTCCTTTTGTTCAGCTGTTGAGGAGACTTACATGCAAAAGAGACCAGCATTGAATTTGACTCTGCCACCTTTGAGCTATGGATTTTCTGTCAGTTACTTAACTTCCCTAAGCCTACTGCTGTGAAGTGCCTCTGGTATCAGCTGGTGGTACTATTTAAAATAATTATCATGATTGGATTATTGGGATTAATCCACCAAAGGACCCCACAGCTAGTTGGGCTATTAGGTGATGGGACTTGGTTGAAGGATCTCTGGAAATGGTTCCTTCAAAGTGTTTTCTTGTTCGTAGATACTGCAGATACTGTGCTCTGTCTTTGTCTCTCTCTGCCTCCCTATCTCCATTGCTCCCTCCTCCTTTCCAGCTTACTCCTTCTCCCCCAGTAGCCATGAGATGAACATCTTTTTTTCTGCCGTGCTCTTCCATCAGGACATTCCTGACTTGCCACAGGCACAAAAGCAGTAATAATAGTTGACTATACACTAGATCTTCTGACAGCTGAGCCCAAATAAATTTTCCTCCTTTGGCTTTTCCCTTGACCCAGATTCCCTCTTCTCACTCTCTCTTTCTTTTTTACTTTTTTTCTACTGTTTTTTGGAGGGGGTGTTGGCTGTAGATTCCAAATCCTTCTGCTTCATTCTTCACAGAGTATATGGTACCACAGCCAGCATTCTTTATGTTTCCCATGTCCTTTTTCATGGTAATGGAAACTTCCTCACTCTCCCAGCTTTCTGCTGCAAACCTGAGGCTGGTGGTAATAATATGCTCATAGTGTAAGAAGCTCTGGGCTAAGTGGCTTCATGATCTCAATCTGTATAACAATTCACTATAAGTGCCTCATGAAGAGCAAGGTTGCCCATCGTTACATCTGCCCTGCTATGTACATACTGCAAATCCAGATAGGGTCAGTTCACTTGTTCTCAGTCTTCTTGCTTCTTCAAATGACTATATATATATATATATATATATATATATATATATATATATAATCATTGTATCAACTTTGCCAAGTTGTTGGGAGAAATGAGTGATTTATATATACTCCATTCATTAGACTAATGGTTAGCTTTCTATGTTTTAGATTATTATCATTATCATATTATCATCATCTTCACTGTCCTTCACCGTCATCATCAACAACCACAACAAACTAGTATTAAATCCAGACAAGTTAATGAAGGTGAATCAATGGGAAGAACTTTTCTTCAGGTGCGAGACTGAAAACTGACTAGAAAAACTGACAATAGGCTAGGTGCCTTGAACGTTCTGTTCTTCTCTCTAGCTGCAGTGTTCTAGAGACCCTGTTTATGGATACACCAAGAAGAGACCTCTGAAATTCCTTCATAATACCACCTATGGCTTTCCCTGTGGGAGGATTTAGCAGGTAGGAAGGAAAAGGTAGAAGGCTGGGCAGCCTTCATGTAGGCCAAATTTTCTCAGACATATAGAGCTTTGATTATGAATTCCAATGTCATTATCCAATAAAGTATTTGTTATTTTTACTATTACTATTATTATTACATCATAAGTATTTATTTGTTTATTCATTATTTATTTTACTTGCATGGGTATTTTGCCTGAATGCACGTATATGTGTGCCATGTCCATGCCTAGTACCACGGATCTCCTGGAACTGGAGTTATCGGCCACATAGGTGCTGGGAATTGAGTCTGGGTCCTCTAGAGGAACAGTCAGTGCTCTTAGCTGTTGAGCTCTCTATAGCCCCTCAGTGTCATTATTAAAAGCATGTAAATATAATAAATAAATATTAACTCTAAAGAAACAAGGAAAACTTGGTAACTGTACCTTTCCATTTTTTCCTCCCTCCCTTCTTTTCTGCCTTTGCTGTAATACATAGCGAACATTAAAGAGCAGAGGAAGACAAGACTTCTCAGACTTCAAAGGATCGTAATGTCAACTCTTCTATCAAAGCAGGGCTTGGCCAGAATTTCAACTCCTTACACTTGTCATTTGGTTATTTATCAAAAAAAAAAAAAAAAAAAGTGAGAAAACTAAGCAGTGAAGGCTATGAGCTCACTAATAAGACACATCACAGAAAGCATCTTAGAAACAACTGCACAGACACCTGTTTCTTCATTAGTAAGTCATCCTTCACTCATAGGACCACCAAGGGCCCAGCCAACCTACCATTTGGCTGTGCATAGCATATCTTACAGTATCCCCCACTCCAGCCAGTATTGTTGGCAATAAATGTTAGCCTCATGGTATCAGGAAGCTAGTGACTTAGGCCTCCAGAATTTCTGATTTTTTTAAATTGTGGCAAAGCATACACAACATAAAGCCTAGCATTTTAGTCATTTTAAAGAATGCATATCTATATGGCTGTGCAGCCATGATTGCCTCATATTTTGCAAATATCTGGGAACTGAGAATTAATATATGGAGTTGGCTGACATTGCATTGATCCATAGAATGTATATTTTTCACTCTGAGATTCCTAGGATTTGGAAGGCTCTTTTCATATGCTGACTGAGATGTTGGAAAGAATGATGAATTCAGAAGCATAAAATATGTCATCCATGTATATACATATATATGTGTATGTATATATATATACACACACACATATATATACACACATATATATACATATATATGTATGTGTATATATATATATATATATACACATACACACACACACACACACATACACACACACACACACACACACACACACACACACACACACACACACACACATATATATATATATACACACACACACAAGCATCCATTGTGGAAAATGTACCTGTAAGAAGTTTCGCAAAAAGCATCTCTGGTATCTCTTACAACAACCTTTTTTTTCTTCAGTTTTATAAATGAGTCTACAGCACAGGTCCAGTTAAGTCTGGTAATTTTCCATAAGGCACTTCTTCATAAACAATGGGGATTGGATTCAATAAGAGCTTCTGTGTATGACTTAACATACTTTGGGTAAACCTGGTGGCAGGGCTTGAGACAGTTTTATGAAGATACATATTTTTTTATCTTCAAAGCATACCAACATTTTGTCAATGTGGTTGAACTTTTCTTCAACCATGAGACTAATACCGGATCCTACCAGATATCTAAAGTGGAAGAGGAAATTATATCTTTCGGTCTTAGGCTACAGCACTATTGTTTCTTCACACCAGAGTACTCTTAAGTCTTGGAGATGAGGATGCTGAGTATGCTGATGATTGTAATGCTTGATAGCTGTGACCTGTGGGAAATGTATGCATCGAAAGCTCTGCATTATGTATATTAATTCTTATAAAACATTTTCTGGGTATCTTCTTCGTGTTACGTAATGGGAATACAGTAATACATAAGGCAGATACATGATGTTCCTATCTTATGAACTTAGAATACAACTGAATGAGTAGTAAAGATACGAAATGAATATCTGCACATCTCAGTCCTCAAAACAGGGATAAGAATCTGGAATGATGATAACAGCAACACTACATATACACTTCCATTTGCTGAGCACCTACTATGTGCCAGGAGCTCTTATATATGCTCTGCCTATGAAGAAAATTCTAGCTCCAAGCTTCAGACACTCAAAGAGCACTATTTTCCTCATTAAAAAATGTGGACATACCAAAAACTATTCAACTATAATCTGCTGTTCTAGGCTATGTTCTGGCTTCTGTACCTACTCAGACCACTTGTTACTCCCATCATGTGTTTGAATCCCAGCAGGCTTGACTATCAAAGGGTTTCAGAGCCTGGTTCCTCACATCTCTCAGATCTCTTTATGATACCTTAATTCCTCTATTCAACACAGAAAGAAGTGGGAGTTCTCATCCATACCATTAACTATGAACTGTTTGATGAGAGCTGTATGTCGAAGTCATGTCTTTTCATTTTTATGTAAAGAGGCTTAGGTGAGGTGTCATCCACACAAGGACTGGGCTTTCCTAGGACAGAGATCAACAGACATGATCTTTGGCTTTCTTCTGCAGAATTGGGGATAACTTTAAATACTTTGTATAAAGTGATGGTAGATTCCTAGAGCAATGATGATATTAAAATTTTTGTGGCTTATTTAAACTTGCATCTTATGGGTTTTCTCAGTTGATTTTCATAAAGACCGTGTAGAATATTTTTACTTACAGATATAATTCATATGTCCCTAGAGCAGTGCTCTCAACCTGTGGGCTGTGACCTCTTTGGAGAACTTTTATGTCCAAAGTATTTACATTAAAATTAATAACAGTAGTAAAATTATGGTTATGAGGTAGCAATGAAAATAATTTTATGGTTGGGCATCACTACAACATGAGGAACTATATTAAGAGGTTGCATCATCAGGAAGGTTGAGAACCACTGCCCTGGAGAGAGGAGGGTCACATGAGCCACTAATGTCTCTCACTAACAGTTCTGTGAATGATGTGGCAAAAGGATCTTTGTTTCAGGTGAAGTCTTTAGATGAATGTACACCTGCTGACATATTGAATTTAACTTCCAAGGAGACCTCAAGGCAGAAGCCATGCCTAGATTGGGGACCCTCAGAAACCAGGTGACATTAACATGGTCTTAGGTGGCCACACTTTGTTGTCATTTGTTATAAAGCCAAGGCTAAATTATGAAGATTTGGGGCACATAGAACTACACTTTTGGAATTGCATAGCTCTGGATTTGCATTCTGGTTTTGCCAGTCATTGGCTTTCTAGCCTTTGGCAACTCATTTCACCTCTCTAAGCCTCTCGATTTCCTCATATTTAGGATGGAGATAACAATAGCTTGTATACCACAGGTACCCATCCCACCCCAATAAGTGAAACACTGCTTGTTAATCACAATGGTTGGCACACAGTATGCAGGCAGTAAGTAGAAGCAATAATTATTATTGTTTTTATAATCTTTTGAGCTCATCTGGCCACCATTCTTCTTAAAGTACTGACTACAGCTTACTAAGTTGGATTATGCAAATGGAATATTTATTCAAGGAAGACATGTTCAGTTAGAGAATGCAGATTTTGCCTGTGGTGCTGAAGAACATACCAGGGTTGAAAATCTCTAACTAATACTCATCTATCATTCACTTCCTGTCTACAAAATGCCTGTGAACAGCTTTTTGTAATGTAATTAAGATTACATTAAAGAATGGGTTTTCAATCACCCCATCATGAACTACCCATTCTTTTGCCAGTGGGAACTTAGAGCATGGCTTCCCCTACAAATATCCATCTGACCCCAGCTCATTAGTGTTATTTTTGGGATAGCATTCATTGATTTTAGGAGCAAGAGTTCAATATCTCTCTCACATCTATCTTTGTACAGTTTGCACTAAGGTCACCATGCCATAGTCATGTTCTGGGAGGACATTTTCTGATATGAGAATGATTGGAATTTTTGTCCTATTTTTCATTATTTATGTCCAACTTTCTGGTCAGATAGTTCACCTTCATTTCTGAAATATGAGGGCAAGTTCAGAGGATAATCTACCCTGGTAGCCAGAAACTCTCTGTACTCAGCACATTTAGAGGGGAGCCTGAGATGGAAACCTGGCTCTCAAAAAAGTGTTCTAAGAGATGAGCGACCCCTTCCTTTACCCATCTCTCTGCCTTCTGTAAGACGGGCTTACTGCTCAGAAAGAAATATTGAATTCTGGTCTTTAAAACTGATGAAATCCATCTTAGAGATGGGGTTCACTGAGCTAGAAGTCAGGTGCTTGTTTCTAGGACAAAGTGAAGCCGAGTTCTCAGCTCCCAGTAACAGAGATAAAATTGGGTGGATGATGGGATAACAGAAATTGTATTTATTTTTATTAGGTTACAATCATATTGGTATGCTAAGTCACTGTGACCATTGTCCTTTCAGGTGTTGTATTAGTCAGCATTACACTACTATAGCAATAAAACACTCGAAGTAATGGTAAAGTGTTTGCAGTATAAGCATGGGGACCTGAGTTTAGATTCCCAGAACTCATGTAAAAGCCAGGTATGGTGGCATACGTGTATGCCTCAAAAGTAAGCGGGTGAGAAAGGAGAATGCTAGGGACTTGATCATTTTAATGACCAGTTTAATTGAAACAGTGAACTATAGCTTCAGTGAGATGTAGGCACAGTTATTTAGAAATAATGTAAAAAGTGATAGTGGAAGACACTTGGTGTTCATTTGTACATACACAGTGTGTGTACACTTACACACACACACATAAACACACACACACACACACACACACACACACACACACACACACCAGACACAAATGAAGTTTGAAAAAGAGGAATAAAGTTTGCCTTGGAGTTTTGACAATTCTAGTTCAAGACAATGGCTTTTCCCTAGATGTCTTTTGGGAAATGATGTTGATTCTTGCTAAGCCTCATAGGAATGTTATTGAACTTGAGGCTGTGAGACTAGACTATTGGTTCTGGTTTGGCTACTGATGGGCTGTGTAAAGTTGGGCAGGTCATTATTTCTCTCTGAGTTGATCTAGCTTTTTCTTTGTTGTTATTGTTTATTCAATGAGACAAATCACATCTACAGTACTCACTTGTCATAACAATCAAATGAGATGCTGGCAAAAAAATACTCTGAAAATAATGATTTTGAACATAGATAATTAATATAAACATTTCATTTTAACATAAAAACTGAACAATAAATAAGCTATCCTGACATGCAAAATGAACCAATGACAAAAGTATAATAACATGCCACAAGTGTAAGCCGTGTAGAAGAAAAATTTGTATATGCATTTTAAAAAAAAATAGACACCAAAGAGAGTTAAAACAAAGAAAACAAAATGTCAGAATATCAGTAAATTTGAAGACCTTAAAGTAGGTATTTTTTGCAAGTCTATAAGTAAGACAAGTGAACGAACAAAAACCAGTATGGTACTTTCCCTCTCTGACAAATTGGAGGGCTAAGAGGGTCTAACCTTTGAATGGAGGTGTGTGTGTCTAATTAGCAAGAGAGCATATTAGGGGATGTTCACATTCCCCGAGTATCAGAAAATGCAAATTAAACAGGTGTAGCACTTTACCTGTATCATATTGAGCACAATAAGAAATTGGGATGATGCTCTCTGTGGAGAGTAGACATGGTTGACACCCATGGGCTTCAATCTGTCAATATGTGGTGAAACTAGGCACGAAGACCCAATAATCCCCAGTCTTGCTATAGAGCAGATACATTCTTCCCAGTTCTTTGATGCACTCCAAGAGTATGCCAGTAAGGAAGTAGCCAACTAAAATATGATGGGATGTTCTATAGCACCTAGAACCATGATCTGGATGTACACACGAAAACATAAGTAGACTTTAAAACACTAAGGGGAGAGGGAGATAGCTCAATGGGCAACGTGTTGGCTGTGCAAGCATGGGGTCCTAAGTTTGGATTTGCAGCTTTCATGTATGTTAATATGTGCTTGTATTCAAAGCACTGAGAGGTGGAAACAGGAAGACCCTGGGGACTTCCTGGAAGAGCAGTCCAGCCAACAGGTGAGTTCCAGATCTATTGTGAGACTGTCTTGATAAAAAGGTGGGGATTGATACAGAAAGTCACCAATGACAATTTCTTGCATCTGCATGTTCATGCATAAGCTATGGTTATACACATACACACACATGCATATATAAAACTCTTAAATCTGTAACACAGTACTATCTCCATATATCAGAAATCCATTCATCCTCAAAGTAATAGTATACATGTATCATTGTCTTTTTTGGAAGAGGTGGTAGGTAACAGAAACCAACTTTGGAAAGGGGGTAATTCAAGTGCTGCCCTTAAAAGACATTTAAACAAGCAAGCAAGCAAACAAACAAACAAACAAAACAAAGAAAAAAAACCCTCAAACCCTCAACTGTCAACTGCATCTGTGGTACAAAACCAAAACCTATGTGCTTAGTATGATCCCACTGAAAGTACACACATAGTTGAATATGCCTACTGGGAACATAAAAAGCATTTGAAATAAAATCTCAGCAGTACCAATTTCTGGGTATTGTTGTAGAGTATGAGTCTTGCTTTCATCTTCCTACCTGTGTGTAGATTCTAGAATTTCTACAACATACACGCACCCCTTTTGTACAAAAAGAAATCAGTCTTAAAGTTCCAAAGACAATATATGCCATAATTTCCGGCCATCGTCATTTGTACACATGGTTATGAGGGAGACTTGGAAAGCTTGCGTGCTCATAAAGTGTGACTCAAGTCTGAGAACTCAGCTCGGGAACGTGGAGAACTGAAGACTTTATAGAGCTGAGAGGTTTGTTTTAATATTTGTCTAAATAAAGAATTCTACATAGAGAAAAAAATTGACAAAGAAGCTGAGAAGTATGTGGCTGAATGGCATTGTCTCCAGAAGTCACCAACTGTTTTCCCCTCTGTAAGAAACCAGGGAGAACTCTAAATATTTTCCTTTAGGTGTCAAAATAAAGCCTAGCTTTGGCTTTATTCATCACTGCAATTTTAGGAACCCATAGTCCTTTTCATTGGATGTTTCTTCATATATATGTGTGTATATATAAAAGAAAACAATGCATGCAGCTGGAGAAATGGCTTAGTGGTTAAGAGCACTGGCTGTTCTATCAGAGGTCCTGAGTTCAATTCCCAGCAAGCACGCGGTGGCTCATAACCATCTATAATGATAAATGGTGCCCTCTTCGGGCCTACAGGTGTACATGCAGACAGAACACTATATGTAATAAATCTTAAAAAGAAACGATTTATGTTTGCATTTGAAATTGATATTACTAGTGACTACTAATAGTTGAGATTAGAATTCCCTCAAAGAGAGAACTATCTACCTTCATATAATTTTTTTTTGATGAAGAAGAGATAGGCTTCGAAACTGTAAACCTTGATGATAAAATGGCTTGAGTGTGAGACTAAGAGGAAGGCTTTTTTCTGATTCCAAAGCTAAGTATGGCAGAAGTAGGGAGGAAGTGGAGAGAAGACAATCAAAATGAGGCCTGGAAGGCTGAATGGCTAGCCTGATGAAGGTACTGTGGGAAGCATGGATGCCCCCATAAAGACTTATTATGGGAAGTGCATAAACAGCTTCTCTTGCTTCCACACATGTTCAGCGTTTGTTTTTCATGACATGGTAAGAAGCTGACTTCTTTATCAGCAAGCACACATCCATAGCTAGTGTGAGCTCGAGAATACTGAGCACCGTTCACAGTCACAATGTCCCTCATTTTAACATCCATCCTTTCTAGCCGCCCAGAGTGGCCAAACCAGGTAAATTGCTCATTTCTTCTTTCTTCACCAGCAAACAAAATCATGCTATGCCAAGGTAGGCGATACCTGCCTTTTGGGGGAACCTGGAGAAGATGTGAAAAATGGCTTAGAAGCCTTGAGCTCTTGCAAGTCAGACTTTGAGGCCAAACAGCATTCAGAAAAGCATCTGTAATGCCGAGTTTATCGGCAGTCTGGGTCCTGTGAGAACTGGAATTAAGAAACCAACAACACTGAGCATATTAAAAATGCACCTGGAGTCATTCTGAGGAAGGTGTGACACTAACTCTGTCTTATAGTGTCTTATAGTGTCCCAGCCATGTCAGACAGCTCATCTCATTTGCCTTTTATTATAGTCTTCGGCAGTGGTATTATTATCTCCATCTTACACAGGAGTGTATGAGCTCTGATGAAATCACTTTCCCAACACTGCTCACACTTTAGAATTGGTGATACCAGAATTTGACCTGGAATTCTTTGCAAAGTCTAGTTTCTTTGTACTCTGCTCTCCTTTCTTTTGTAGGAACAATCAAAAGACATAGGATACAGGAGCTGCCTTGGGGGGACTACTTAATAAAAAAGGGCTGACTGGCAAACCAATCTCGTTTGATGTTTCTGTCATTTCTGGTGATATATTCTTGCGTTTATCACAGAATCTTCCACTTACTGTAAGGGCAGCCTTGGAGCGAGCATCTTTAAACAGGCAGATCTTTTCTGCGATTGGGGTGAGAAAGGGTAGTTGGGGTTTGTGGTGAATTTTGATTGAGAAAAGGTAACCTATTTCTAGAGAAACACGAATCTGTTACTCATAAGTGGTGGGAAGAGAAGTAATCGTTTCACAATGGAATCTTTGGGCTGAAGTAGAGAGGTGAACAAGGATATAGATAATGCTTTTCAGGTCCAGGTAGGCTCAGTTTCTTTTAGCCAAGAGCATGCATACTGATTAGCTCCTAAGCAGGTATCAAGTCTATAGCTATATGCTGGAAACTCACAGAACACACCAGGGAACACATGACCATATGAAGCCATATGTGAGACCATATACATCTCACAGGAGAGTATAGATGATATTGTTGGTAGGTTCCAAGGCAACCTGTGTTTGTTTCCCATCCTATAAGAGTCTATACTTTCAACCATGAATTCTCAGTCAAGTGTCATACTGTCATCTTTTGCAGCAGTGAGAGGAAGTTTGTTGGATTTATCAAACAGTAATAGGAAGAAGCATCTTTTTCTTCTATAAGACCTCAGTATAAGAAAGCTTATGTTATTAACTATGGCAATCATTTTATAACAAGAGGAGATTTATCTGAACTGGCATAGACTACAGGATCAAGAGAAATACAGAAAAATGAAGGACCAATAATCTATTTACCTTTGGATCAAACTACACTTAAAATCAGCATATAGTTTTTTTCAATTTATGGACACAAACACATTACCATTTGATATGGATTTTCTGTGACATTCAGTTACAACAATGTCAAGGAAACCCAGAAACAGATTATTTTAGTATTACACAGTGCCTTAGTCTGGTGTTATTAGAAAAAAAAAAAAGATCCTGGCAAAAGGAAGCTAAAGGGGAAAGGATTTATTCTGGGTTATAGTTTCAGATGGACACAGTTCATCATAGTGGGGAAAACACAGCAGCAGCAGAGCTGGAGACAGTTAAGAGAAGAGAGAGAACAGGCAGTGGACGGAGTTTATACAACCTAGGCCTGCCACTAGTGACATGCTTTCTCAAGCAAGGCTCCACCTCTTAAAAGTTCCATAACCTTTGCAAACAGTTCCATCAGCTGGGGGAACCAGGATTTTTTCCTATTAATGTATTTATTTATTCACTTTACATCCTGATCACAACTTTCCTCCTAGTACTCCCTCAGATAGCCTCTCCCTCATGCCCCCTACTCTTCTCTGAGAAGAAGAGGCCCCCCTGGGTAACAATCTACCCTGCCACATCAAGTCATTGCAAGACTAGTCATATCCTCTCTCACTCAGACCAAACAAGGCAGCCTAGTTAGGGGTACAGGATCTACAGGTAGTCAACAGTCACCACTCCAGTTGTTGGGGGACTCACATAAAGAACAAGCTATACCTTTGCTATATTTGTGTGTGGGGTCTAGGTCTAGCCTATGTATGCTCGCTGGTGATTCAGTCTCTGGGAGCCCCCATGGGTCCATATTAGTTAACTCTGTTGGTCTTCCTGTGGAGTCCCTATTGGAGGACCACATTTTGAACACAAAAACCTACAGGAGGCATTTTACATTCAAACCACAACACATGTTGTATGCTATAAGTAGGAATGAACTGAGGTGAGAGTTTAGCTGAGAGTCACAGCCTCCAACTCTGGGATACAGGGAAGAATTTCTAAGGCACTGACAACAGAGCAGAGCTCAGATAAAGTTAGAATTAGGTTGGCAAAGAGTCTTTGGTAGCGTAAGAGGTATGAGAGCAGGAATTGTATGAGATTATGGGGGACAAGGAAGGGCTTAATGTCACTAGACTGTAACGTATAGTGCTTGGCTGGCTCTCACCATGGCTGGAGAAGAGCTTGAGTTGTCTCCCACTAGCTGAAACATTATAAGGATACAGCTAGGTCAGTGCTGCACCTAGGGTTATCCATGGCAACACATGGAAGATAAAATTCAAGGAGGCAAGGGTGGAGCAAGAGTGCATAGTCAGAAGGGGAATGCATGTGTATTCTTTCACTATACCAAATGGTGTTACATTCTTATGTGCAGATCAACAAGGAAAGCAGATACTGTCCCCATGAGAAAGGGACTGCTGACTGGCACTAATAGGAGTATAAAACAGTGATTCTGAAGGAGTTACTGTTGATGGGGATGATTGTAGAAGCTCATGGAAGAATTTTAATCTTGAATGTCCCTTAATGACCCATGTACTTTAGAAAGGTCTGGCTATGATACTACTTACTGGAAGATAGTGGAGACTTTAGGTGTGAGGGGAGCTAGGTATTCCTTGGGAATGGATATTAAGATGGGCCCTCCCTTCTTTCTATTTTTGCTTCTTGGTTACCACAGAGTGAACAGCTTTGCTCCGCCATGCCTGTCATGATACACTTCTTTGTCACAAGCCTAAAGACAAAGGGCCAAAGTGACCTTGCACTGGGAACTCTGAAACTGGGAGCAAATTATCCTTCTTTCTTATAAGCTGGCTACTGTAGGTATTTTGTCATATCAATAGAAAGCTGACTAACGTAGATAGTGAGAAATAACTGAACAGCATTTTTGCAAATGGATCAGTAGCAACATTTCTCCAGTAGTAGGAAAGAAAATACAGTTGAACAGTAAGTATACTTTATTCAATATAAAGTCTAATTGCAAATGTTGAATCTTTTTCCAACAATAGAAACTTCAGGCTGAGCATTCTTTACAGGAAACCCTTGGGAGCAGAAGCATTTTGGATTTTAATTATTGTTAAGATTTTAGAGTATTTGTATATACATAGTAAGATGTCCTGAGGATGAGATTCAACTCTAAACATAGATTTGATTTATGTTTTGAATATATTTTATATACATAGCATCATACCTACAGCTTGGAGACAACTTTATTTTAAACAATATTTTGATTGTGCTGAGTTTTGATTGTAACTCATCAACTGATGACAGATGAAAATTTTTGAGTCCCAAAAGTCACTTTGGGACTCAAAAATTTTTGGATTTTGGTGGGAGTACAGTAGTTTAATCTGAATTCTATTTTTGTTTATAATGTAGGGTTTATGTGGTATTACTTTCACAGAACCTTTTAAAAAATTTCTTCATTGTATTGTATTATACATGGAATCATGTTCTTAGTACTTGGCAACTCTCACATGAACACTGTCTCTCACCATGGGGGACAAAAGGATTGTTAGCTCAGGGACACACTGGTGACCATCAGGATGGATTGATGTTGGCTATTTAGCAAGTATTGTTGAGAAGAAGGTTCAGATTTCTGAGATTGATTATTGATGTCTGCCATGGGGACTGGAAGGATTGGATGAACAAACTGGTGGCCAACACGATAGACTGATGCTGGTTATTTTGAGGGAGCTGTTAAGAATGCTCAGATTTTTGAGATTGATTACTGATGCCTACTTACTATGGGCATTCACTGCAGGATTGGATGTAATCATGGTGGCCTGTTTGCTCACCTGGCCTGTTCTACTACTCATTTTGGTTATCATCTGAAGAAATGGCTAGCAAGCAGATGACTTCTGAAATATCTTCTTCAGAAATGTTAGAGTAACGAATTGAAGCCAATTGAAGTATGCTCAGTGTTAACTGACAAAACAAAACAAAACAAAACAAAACAAAACAAAAAACCATCCAGAAAGTGTCCCTATTAGAACATTCTTTTAACTTGTTAACATATATTCTGCTTAAAATACCCTATTCTCTAAAACAGATCCAGTTTGAGATTAATATGGCTATGAGTACCTCTTTATTCATGAGAATCTGTTCGTGCAAGGACAATCAGCTGAACTGAATTGTTCCTTTGTCAAAATACCACTTCAGCTAACAATTATTTAATTTTATGAAATGAAACAGCACATGTACACGCACGCGCGCGCGCGCACACACACACACATACACAAGCCATTTCAGATGCCTTATACAATAGTATTTTAGAAAGCAAGAAAGGTAATTTTAAGGACAGATGGCTTTTCTCTAACAAAAGAGAAATGATAATCCCAAGTTGCTTTGTACTGTCTACACGAAAGCAGGCCTTCTTTGCTTTGCTCTAAGAAGCAGAATGACTTTAGATGCAGTGGGTTATTTTTCAGCAATCTCATGAACTTCCGTTAGAGGTATGGTGATACTCCTTGGATAGGTGTTCAGTAAGATCCAGTGAACGGGTGGCATCATGACCATTTGGGTGACTGTGAATGAGAGTGGTTTCTGAGTGAATGAAGGCTAGTACAGTGGTTCATGAAGCTTGAGGGCAAGTACATCTATCCCTAGGTCTCTACTTTGTCTGAGTGTCTGATGCCATTTAAGTCAGAGCGATCACAGGTCTTACTAGGAATTTCTTGTAATTTGGAAGTTACATGATCTAGGTAGGAAGACAAAGCAGGGCAAGGGATGCCAGCATATCATTTAATTCTTCCATCCTGGGTATATGTAGAAGGCACCTGGAACAAGACAGTATTGATGGTGCTGACATGTCTTGTGTTTTAATCCTAGTTTAATGAATACCAGCTCTCTATTTTAGGTAAATCAATTAAACTCTCTGAACCTTATTTATCTAACATTTATAACAAAAGTTAAGAGTGTCCTGTAACAGCAGAATAGGATATTTTATAGAAAATATCACAAACAATATTGAGCATGCAATGTAAAAACACCAGAAGCGGGATTAAGTAAATTGTGATCAATGTGGTAGAGATAGTCAACTAATCCACGTCTGCAGAATCAAATGCTGGGCCAGCCAAAAATGGAGAAAAAATTAGGGGGTGCTGGGTAAACATCTGTATCAGTCAATAAAGTGCTTGGCATACAAAGAGAAAGACCTGAGTTTAGATGCCTAGAACCCCCAAAAAAGCCTGGTACAGTGGCATGTGTCTGTATTTCTTGTGCTAGGGAGGAGGAGCTGGAAGGATCTTTGGAACTTATTAGCCATGGTCTTGTTAAATCTGTGAGCTCCAGGTTCAGTGGGATACCTTGTCTCAAACAATAAGATGGAGACCTCAGGTCTCCACCTACATATGCATACACATAAACATAGACACATGCACAACACCCAGAGAGACACAAAATAGCCAGTATAATATGTTACCCCTAAACTCTGAACACAGTGAAGGCGCTTTTCTCACTCTGAGGGAGTCAAAGACCCAGTGTGTTTCATGGTCCTGTGTACTTTAAGAAACAATTCTCTGTGCCTGGCGACTTTTAAGTCATTCTCACCCAATTATCCCTGCCCTATTATTGTGATTGCCATTTAGAAAAAAAGACAAAAACAAAGAAGAAGAAGAAGAGGAAGAGGAAGAGGAGGAGGAGGAGGAGGAGGAGGAGGAGGAGGAGGAGGAGGAGGAGGAGGATGTGAGAGGCCCTTGCCTAAAGCTGTAGGTCTTAACTGCAAAGCAACACTATTATTTATGGCAGCTGAAGTCTCAGATACATGCAAAAGGGCAGATGGGGTAGACACAGGATGGGGGATGGTGGGTTAGAAGCATAAAAACAGGAAAGGCTTTGTGGTGAAAACAAATTCCAATTCTTCCTAAAAGCCCTTGGGTTTGGTCTTAGAAATTATACCTTTTTCAGGTGCCTCATTGCAGTTGTGGTTGGCAACTGCAATGAAAATAAAAAGTTGGGAAGCTAAGCTTTGGACTTCATGTAAAACATTCTAACAGACTAAGTAGCTTCCAATGACACAACAGGGTCCCCACTGCTACAACTAGGGCATCGAAGCTAGCCCGGCTTTGGTTATAAATAAGGTGATTATTGAAATGAGGTGGCCAAAGATTATCTTGCATCTGGAAGTTTCTTCTCTGCCTATTGCTTGCTAGACATTTTACATCTCTCCTTTGCTCCTTTGCTGTGTGCACTGAAAGGCTTTTTTTTTTTTTTTTTTTTTTTTTTTTTTTTTTTTTTTTTTTTTTTTTTTTTTTGCTTGTGCTTTAGAAGTTCTATCCACAACTACTTTCTCGGAATGGAAAATTTAATCTTCAAGACTGTTCTGCACCACTGGCCCCAGAATTAAAAGCAAGCACCTTCAATGGGGAAATTAAATTTATTTGATATACCTGTACATGTATAAAATTGGATCCAGTGCTCATTTTGTTTGCAGGCTCCTGCAAAAATGCTTTTAGCCATATTCTGTACCTAATACCTAATTCACAGCTGAAAGGGGCCCAACCTCAAAGACCTTGTCACGTTCTGATCCCATGCAAGGTGATCATTAGCTGTTGAACGGGCATCATTTTCTGCAAGAGAGTCTCCCCACGTGTTCAGCATCATCTGCAGCTGAGGAATCTTCCTTGGGGAACAAAATATTCAGTTGACTGAATTTTCATTATAAAGAAAGAAAAAAAAAAGAAGAAAGCGATACCCAAGGGAAATGATACTTCAATTATAAATATCTATATTTTATTTTGCATTTTTCTCTCTGAAGTTTCCTAGTTGTGCTCTGACAGGTTGTCACAGAGGGCAGACCCTAAGGATGTGTTAGTAAGTAACTTGGTTTTTAAGAAGAGGCTAGATGAAATGAGATTTGTCCTTCCAGAATCCTTTCTGTGTTCTGTAACTTCTGCTCCATTAGAATACTTAGATTCCCAGTAAGAAGACTGAAGAAATGGAAAAGAGAATGAGAAGCAGGTTGGTGTGATGCTATGGGAGAGGTGGCTTTTGATGGTCCATGGAGGGCTGGGATGGGGACCAAAGTGCTGATGTCCAGAAGGTTATGTATGCCTAATTTTTGGCTTATGGGGGATATTGCTAGACTCCTCCCAGGGAACTAGCAATAATTTACCATAATCTGTGCCATTTATGTGCCACCAAGTGCAGGTGACACTGAGTGTATAAAAAGGACTACTTGCTACCCCAGTTTCCTCTCTTTCTCTCACTCTCTCTGTTCCCATGTGTTCCCAGCAGGCCTCTCTTTCTGTCCTTTGTCCCCTCTTCTCTGCCTTCATGGCTGTGCTTCTGTCTATTTGCCTTTTTCAGGTCTTCACTCCCCACTGGTCCCCCAAATAAAACTCCCTTACACCAGAGTTGTCATATGGCATGGGCCCACTAGGGACCCTCTCATCCCCGCCTGCCGCCACATTATATTTTATAGCACTAATGAGCTGGTCTGACTGTTTTATTACAAATAAGGCCTTGAACCTTGGCCTAGAAAGGGTAGCTGTTGGCCCAGGCCCCACAGCTTGTTAGCAGCAGAGCTGGGAGGAGCATGGTACGTCTTATGTCCTCTTCTGCCTGAAAGTGCCTTTGTGCCTTGGCAGTCATTCCTGTAAGGAGTTAGGCACCTTCTTCTAGATTCTTGCTTTTTCTGTTTCTTTTCCTCCTTTTTCACTTTCCTCTGTTTTTCTATGTCTCTGCCAACTTTTTCTTTGTCTTCCCTGCCCCACCACACTCTCTACCCAATGATTAGTTGCCTGCATCTCTTCAGTGGGTATACTAGAGAGTAGGAGCTCCCTGGTGGTTAAGAAGTCTTGCTCTCTATGAAGATTAAGAGTCAGACCTGTGGTGGATAGGGTGTGTTTCTTTTTTTATCTTGTCTGCAACACTGGCTGCTGTGGAAATTCCTACTGAGTGGAGTCATGAGAGAGAAGGGTCAGGCACTGTCAAGGAGAGAGAAGGATCTGTGCAGAGAACGTGGTGGGGATGGAAAGTCACAGACTGCAGTACCTGGAAGATTTAGCAGCCTATGAGGGATACCACTGCTTAGCCGAGATAGGGACATCATGTGTAAATTTACTTGTGCATAACTTCAGATTATACATATTCCACTGTACCTAAACTTAGGGTTTGAAAGAAGTAAGTTGCTCTGGGTATGGTTGGTGTTTAAGTGAAAAGCCTTATTGGAAAATGTCATCCTTTTCGCTCTCTCCCTTCTTGGAAGTACATTCTAAGGTGGAGCATAGTGCCACATTGTGAGCTACACAACTCAGTTATCCCAATGCCAACACAAGGATAGTGTCCATACACGTTTTTTCACTGCTCCTGTGAACAAATAATAAGTTACCTGTGCTAGCCTTTCTCCAAGTATAATGCTGAGCGATATTACTTTTGACTAAAATGTCTCATGCTGTTTGGTTTTATGAGCATATTCTAGAAGCTCTTCTTCTCCTCTTTCTAAATCTCAGGACCTAGCAAGTTCCTTTGTAAATGGCAGGTCACCCTATGTCTTTTGTGTCAGTGGTGGCAGTGGCGGTGGCAGTAGCAGTGGCAGTGGCAGTGGCAGGTATTTTAGGAAGCTCATGGTACTAGTGTTGCTGCTACTTAAATGGGGATTTGTAATGGGAGTCCATCTTCAATTACTTGAGTTATTATATGAAGTGACCATAATCAAGGTTAGGCAAAGGAAGATAATATGATGAGAGGATAGAATATTCAAAGGCAACAAGAGAAGTGATTTATGTGAAATCAAGGTCTGCTTTTTTTTGTTGTTATTTTGTTTTGTTTTACAGTGCTAGAGATGGACCTCCTGATAGAAACATGCTTGGAAATTGCTCTTCCACCAAGCTTTAACCTTAGCCACAAACCTACTTGTTTTTAATAGTCAAATATTTAAATATTTATCTAATGCTTGTTCTACACCAAGAAGAAAATGTCCAGTATGGGAAATCAAACATTCGGGTTTGTCATTCCTAACTACCCCCTTCTGATAGAAGGCTCTCATGTCTCAGTCTTTTTGAATGACTTTATTGTATTCATGAAAATGTCTCCAGTACTTTAGACATTGGTATTCTTTAAATGAGGGTGGCCACATTCCCCCATAACAGGAATGATGCTTAAACCACAGTTTCCTGCAAGTAAAACAGATTGCATCTGTGCAGAAATTGGCCACATCTGTTGTGGACAGAAGATGAAAGATGTAGAAAAGGGTGAAGGGAGTAAGGGCCATTAACCACTTACTTTAGAATAAAACTTACGTTTTGAAAGATTGTTCTAGAGTCAATTCCCTATATGTCAAGCACTAGGCTGTGGTGAACATTTCTACTCTGGGGTCTTTCAGGCCAAGGGTGACAGGAGGGTGAAGAACAGTTACAGAAATGGCACTGATGTAGCACTTTATCTTCCCGATAGTCTCTATCCATGTCACAGCCTCCCTGCTGGAAACAAGAAGGTTCCTGAGATTATGATTCATGCCACATGGACGGATACAATGAGCTAAGATAGAAGCGATCTTAAGTAATGCCTCTCTTGCCATCATCCATCTTCCCATACCAAGTTCTTTGGAGACAGTAATTAATAAGCTGTATTAAAGCTAAATTGTCCTCATTCCCCAGTCTCGAAGCCTTGCTTCCCCTCCCCCATTTCTTCTTGTGAATGTGAGCCATAAGAATTCCCATGTTATTCAGCGTCTACTACATGACTGTGTTCTTCTCAAACTTTCCACCACAGAGTTTGGAATTTCTCTACTTAGTCTACTTGGCTCATCATGTTCCATTCTCTCAATCCTCTCATGCTCAGAGAGTGGCCCTTGTTCCTCTTCAACACCAGTGTTAGAGGATCAGGCAGTTCTGGTGTCTCTGTCCTTCTCTGTTACGCAGACTTCCCACTGAAGAGACTTAATGCTACCTCAAAGCCGTCTCCCTTCCCACGAACATAATGTGGCTTTACTCTGTCAGTGATATGTCATTGCCATCCAGATATCTGTACAAACTGTAAATCCAGAAGCTTATAGAATCACTTTCAAATGTGTTGCACAAAGGTGCATCAGGTGACAAAATTACAGTAGATGGCAGAATGCAGGGACATTCAAGGAGACCAGATACTCCAATTCTACAAAGAACCAGGTATGCATCTATCTTTCTGTCTTGTGATTTTAAAAATTATATGATTTATGGGGTTGGGAGACTAAAATATTTAGGATGCCTGAAGGTCTGAATTCAATCTCTAGCACTTATCCCATCCATCAAAATTAAAGCACCCCATTATTACTGACCAAAAGTACAGATGATTAGAAGAATAAAGATTATTAAAAATTACCCTTAGCTGTATGATCTTGAGATATTACTCCTGGCTACTGCTCCCGCCAGAATGTAATGTCTACTCTGTAACAATTTGATAGATATGGTGATTATAGAATGGATAAATTAAAAATATCCACATACATGTACCCATATCTTACTATATACTTTAATATATTAATTCTTTACAATACTTTTGGTCACATTGTAAGTTATAAATGTGTTATGTTTCAGGAGATTTTCACATTGTACTTTGAGAACACAGCTGCTCACTGAGACACTGCAGTTGGTGGACTTAGTGTCCCAGCCTGGTCCTGAAAAGTTGTCTCAACTTACAAAATATAAGAACACCGTCTAGGATAAAATGGACAAAACAGAACTGGAAAACCCATTTTCCAAATTTAGCTCTGCCAGTCCCAAACAAAGTCCCAGAATAGGGCAAGTCTCAATGTTAGGACTCAGAGGGATCAGAGGACCATTCCTCAGACTTAAAGGTACAGATACAGGTTCGGGGAGCAAGCTAAGTTCAGAATAAAAAGCTGAGCACACTTGTGCTTATTTATAACCTTTTGTGGTAGGGGAGGGCAGAGATGTGCACATCCCTGGAGTTTCCTGGCTAGGCAGTAGCTGAATTAGTAAGCTCCAGTTTCAGTGAGACACTTGAACTCAAAAATAAGGCAGGGAGTGACTGAGGACACTGGCTTTCACATACATGAGCACAAGCATGCCTATGCACAAACATAAGAATACACACATGCATACACATTGACTTATAATGGAAAGACTCATAAGAATTTTTTCCAGCCATGTTTATGTAAATTACTGGACCCAGCAGTACTCGATAATTACAAAGTAAGCAAAATAAACAGCTTCATACAAAATTCTGTTTAACTACAGAACCCTTTGTTTAACCTGTCTTTTAGGATGCCTTGGGTTCAAGAAGATTGTAAGTATTCAGCCCCAAAGTTAGGATATTTCATGCTCAATTTTTTTGCTAACCTGCTTCATTCATCACTCTTTACTAGGTTACTCATGCTGAACTCTACTGGAGCCTAGGTAATGTCTGAGTTCTCTACCGCATGCTCAGGCTACTGAACCAAGGCTTAGAGCAGTACCCTAGATCCCATATGATCATCCAGAGAAAAGGTCGTTAGAACCAATGGCAACTGCTTTTTATGGACACAGACAAAATAGGGACAAATACCCAGCATGCTTCAAAGTCAATGCATATAATTCCTGCTGTGTTTGGAGTAAAGATGATTGAGCAGGGGAGAAATGATATCTCCCCCTCCCACAAGAAGTCTGTGATTTCATCAGATACCTTCTGCTGGAAATGTGGTTAAAAGTCGTCGCAGTAAAAAGAACCATTTACCCAGCCCAATTAACTGATGACTGAACAAAAATACCAACACCGCAGAAGAGACCCAGGGAGATTTTTCTAGTAAATACAAATAGATGGTTATGGTGTCTTAAGATTTCTTTTCTCTTTCCAAGGATGGTTATTTTTGTGATTCTGGTCCAGTCATTTTCTTTTTATTTGCTCTTCTATACTCTTCACTGAAATGATCATAAGAAATCTGCAAGCCCATAAGAAATCACAGCATTCCTGTGTTTAACTCATAAATTAGCTTGGAATCCTGGTCTCACCCTAGGGGGCACCTGCTATCAGGATGGGCTCACACTTTCTATGCGGAGTTGAAAAATGGTCAGACTGAAGGGCCTGGCTGACCAGACTCCCCCTCCGGAAGTGTGTTACTGGTGGAGACTGTTAACAGAAGTCATGACCTTGAAAATACACAGCAAGTTAAATGGCATTCTTCCCACAGCGTTCAAAGCCATATTGAGCACTGATCCCTTTTTATTATGTATGGAACCATTTTTAAACGAAATGCTTTCCCGTGACCTTGCTCACCATTCAGGTAAGCGTTCCACTGCAGGTTGCTTTATTCTGGCATGAGGGATTATTCCTTGCTACAGCAGACAGAAATAGCCTAACAACCCAGACAAGAGAGCTGTTAGAGACACCAGTGGTTCCATAGACCAGTGTCAAGCACGCACCAAGAGCTTTAACCTTTTTTTCTCTGTCCATTGAAAAAACACGAGCACTGGCGGACTGAGGAAATAAAAGGAGGTGAGTTTGTCCCAGGAGCCAAAATGTTCTGGGCCATTCCCAATCTGCAAACTTAAAAGGGAACTGCAGCAGATCAGGAAATGGGCTGAAGTTCATCCATTTCATCCCTGTCTCTTGGGACCATTACCATCCTCTTTATCTGTGACATGAAAGATTGGCCTGTGCTTTCATTATAAACCATTTTCCCCATCTGGATTTTTGAAGCTCTTATCTTTGGCTGGTCACATCTTACATTAGGTCTCCCTCCACACTAGCAAATGGGATGGTAGACTATATTTTTGTAGTTCATTCATGTGCTTTCTTTCACAAATACAATGCATGCCAGGCACCACGCTGAATACTCCATCCTAATAGATTAGACTTATTTTGCCTAAAACTATTGAAGATCCTTTTACTTGCCTGTATTATCCAGATTCTGTGCATCCTCGTAGACATATGAATGATACATTCCTCATATAATTCCCAAATAGAAGCCATCTTGAGAATGGTAGCAAAAAAAATGAACAAATAAACTACTCCACAAAAATGTTTTTTTTTTTCATAATGGGCAAACCTGTTTGAATAGCTCATCTCTCTTATTTCATTCTACATCAAAGAAATGGGAAGGCTGTAGCTGACATCATAAGGTTGTATTTAAAATAATAGTGACGATGACACATGCATGTGACTGAGGAGCAGCACTGAGACACGAGGAATCAGAAGACCCCTTTCTGACTCAAAAAGGAAAAACAAGTCCATCTGCCAGAATCCTGCACATTTAAGCCCAAACACAAGCACTGCGGATTCCCATTTTAGACTCAGTCAGTGAAAGTTAGCTAACTGCTTTTTAAACTCTGAGCAGATTAGAAATAGAAAATTAGTATACATCAATGCTTACAAGAAAATGACAGCTGTCAGCCACATAGGCAGAGTGGGAGGAAAAATCAAAACCATGGAACAAAGACACAGGTCTACAAAGCTACGGCAGCCCAAGGATGCAGGCTTAGGCTAAAATACACCTTAAAATACTATGTTTGTTACATCTGGCTTTCTACGGGAATAGTCCGAAAGCTCACATTGAACAGGCCAAGAAAGTTAGCACTATGTTTTAGAAAGACTCTACAGAGTGCTTGAAAGTGAGAACGAATGTTTATGCAGATGAAACTTTGCCCTCCAGGCATATCATAGTATCTTGAGATATTTTTGGTCATTTCAACTGGTTATGATGGTACTGGGCATGTCAGCGGGCTATTCACAGAAGTCAGGAATACTGTATCAGTTCCTACAGTGTACAAAAGAATCCCTTAAAATATAATATCTCAAAGTACCACAACCCAAATATAAATGTACCAAGGCTGAGAAATCCCAGTTTAATGGAATACCAGTTGATAATTTAATGAATTCACTTCTGTTGTGCCTCTCTGCATTGAGAAGGAAACCAAAACACCCTTGCTTCTCCTCCACCAAGTACTTCCTACCTATTGAGGCCCCTCTGATACCGTTTGATCTTCACAATAACATTATGGCTGATGGGGAGAACACAGTTTCTATTTTAGAGATGAGAGCTAAACGACAGAAGCACTAGGCAACACTTCTAACGATGGATAAATACTCTGAGTCCCCTTCCAGTGCCCATTCCTCAAAACTATACTTGAAATCTATTTAATTTTAGGCCAAGAATGAACAGTCGAAAAAGTATCAGTTGTTAATGCATATCAAGTTAAATTTGAATAAATTAAAATGGAGACATTGGTTTAGGCACAGAAATTCTACTGTTCACTAGTTTAGACAGGCTCCGAAGAGATTCTGAGCACCTAGCCTGTGTCACCTGATATTCTATGTGCTGGTACGTGTGAACAAGCAACATCTTCTCTCAGGAGGCTTGTGTGTCAGAAATTCCTCACACTATGTTGCTAAACCTGTTGTGAGTTATATTCTCCTCCAGTCCAAATAAAGTGTCACAAAAGTCCCAGCTTGCATTCTGTATCCCTTAGACTCTATTTTCATGTATGACCTCTTTCTTTCTTTGTGTGTATGTGTGTGTTGCACACATGTGAATGAGTGAGTGTTTGTGTCTATGTGGAGGCCAGGGGAAGGTATCATGCATCTTTTCCTATGATTCTCTGGCTTGTTGTCTTTCACTGAACTGGAAGCTAGTTTAGCCTAGGCTGGCTGGCTGGCTCTCCTTTTGGATCAGCCTATATTCCCCTACCAATGCTGGGTGGGATTACAGACAAGTGCTGCTATTCATGGCCATGCTAAGATTTAATGTGGGTCTCAGACTCCCATAATTTCAGAGCAAGTGCTTGTACTCATAGAGGCATCTCCCAGCCCCTCTACAGGTTGATCTCTAAGCAAATGATGTCTGTGTAATTCGTATATTAATCATTGCTTCTGCCCTCGTTGTATTTCCTCCATCTCTTTCCCTCAATCAGAAAATTTGTTCTCAACTGTGAAGATCCATAATACAAGAGTTAGTAGCTGTTTGGTCCGAGATATTTTTTTTTTTTAAAAAAATCTTCTATGTGTGTATGTATGTCTTTGTATATGTGCACACGTATGCAGGCATCCATGCGTGCACACCAAGTTTGTGGGTAGAAATCAGAGGCCAATTTGCAATAGTTGGTTTGCTCTTTTTACCACATGGATGCTGGGCATTAAACTCAGGTCAACAGGCTTGGCAGTAAGCCCCCTATGTGCCGAGCCATCTTCTGTCCCCTGTCTGAGCCCTTACATTAGTTTACATGTATCAATATTTTAATTATAGAATATTAAAATTGCTTGCTTATATGTCTGTCCTCCACCATTCGGCCTATGATCTTGAAGCACCTGTGCTGGCCTCCTCCCTTTGTCCTTTCTAGTTCCAGTCTCCACTGTCTGTACCTGGCTCTATGTGCTAACTGGCACCCCAGGCAGAATTTACCCATGAGAAGTCCTAGCAAGTACTTCCAGAAAGCAGAAGGGAAGTGATATTGCCCCCTTTAGTGGGCCCTCCTCTGATGGCTCCGTTGTGATGAAATTGCGTTTCCTCTTTGTTTATTTACATCACGATGGTCCTAGATCCCTGCCGCTATTTTCCCTTAGCTTCTGTACCACCTCCTGGCCATTACCTAAACACAGCCCAAATATTAACAATATGCCCCATTTCCTAACTGTCCTCAAATTACAGAATTGAACTGTGTTTTCATTTTCCTCTTGGGATAGTCTTTCTCCACGATCTGACAAAGGGACTCTCTGCCCAAGAGGATGCTAAGTAAGTGATTATTAAAAGCTCGAATGAATGAATACAGATGTTACAATCAAACTTTAATCGTTTTTTTTTTCTTTTTGAGTTTTCATGGCTGTCAAAAATGCAGCCATCAAAGGCTTCACTTTTCTCAGAAGCACAGAATTGCTCTGTGAACTCGGCTAGACACAGTGCTACATTATTAGCATCACTGTTCTTTGTCATCCTCGACTTTCCAGTCAACAGAAGAAGGTGATGCCTGGACTCTCCCCCCAGAGCATCCACTAGTTCTTCTTTTGAATTCTTCATCACTAACCTCAAACACAAACAGAATCAAAGCCCAACTCTTCTGTCCTATGGAAGCCCCGGTCAGAAAACACCCACCTCTGAGGATACATATAATGACAGCTGGCTACACAAGAAAGGAGAAAAAGGAATTCAACGAGACTCACCTTTCAATAAGAGTTTCCAATCAAAGGGAGTATGACACATAAAAAGGCACCCTGGCCTCAGAGCCTTTCTTTTGGATTCTCAGTGGTAGCTGCGTTTGCTAAGTTGGCAAATGCCTGCTGTTAATGTGAAATTGGTTACAACTTAATTTGTCAACCCACAAAAACCCATTCTTATTTTTCTTGGCAGCTATTACTGTCCCCAGTTAGCGCTTTTCCCTGTTGTCAGTTACTACGGAGTTAACAGTCACCATAGCTACTGACAATTTGTGAAGCTTTTGCAATAGGTGACAGGTCCTACATTGGGCGGGCACTTTTTGAAGTTTATCTGTATGTGAATACTATGAAGTAGACAGTAAGTAGCCCTGTCCCTTTGCACAGGGAAAAGCTGAACTTTGTAGAGGTTAGTAAGTTGTTGTTGTTGCTGCTGCTGCTGCTGGTGTTTTTTGTTGTTTATTTTTTGTTTCTTTTTCGAGGCATATAAACTCACAAGTCCCAGGTTATAGCTACCTTCCCTCTGGTCAACAGCCACTGGCCTCCAGCATCTGAGACAGACATATTGGACAGAGGAATATTGGAATTTTCAGTCTATTATATACCAGCTCTTTGGTGAAGAGATATTTGATTTTTTTTATTAGGTTTCTTTGGGAGCCCCTGTCACTTCTTGCTACATAATGAGGTGGAGGCTGGGGCATGCCAAGCAGAAAGGCAAAGAGGAAAAGAACGAAAGAACAGCAACTGAACAACACTTCAAAGGTCAAGTGGTTTCTGCTCGGCAATGAAACAGCATTTATATGTGTACTAAGTCTAAGCAGTGTTTCCCACTAAGAGAGAAAGCCTAAGGCCCACGCTAACTTGGACGGGTCTTTAAATGTTACCCAGCACCTAATATATTACAGAGGAACTACACCGAGAGCAGATGGGGAACATAAAGCAGATGCAGAGTTGCAGTCTAAATAGAGATGAACATTCTTCAGTGGCGGTGCAGACGACATGGAGAAGGAATCATTTATAAGGAAGACAAGTGACTGGAAAAGTCAGGTTTACACAGATGAACACTACAGGGATGCATTCTGGCTACATGGAATGATACCTATTCATGTTTTCCTGGGGCTAAAAAATGGCCTAACAGGATCTTCTCAGATGACAAATTCCAAGGAATCAGGAACCATTATGGCCACAGTATACTAGAATGCATACTACCCAAGGAAGGCCTCCCTCCGTCCCTCCCTCCCTCCCTCCCTCCCTCCCTCCCTCCCTCCCTCCCTTCCTTCCTTTTTCTCTTACTATCTTTCTTTTTTATTTCTTCTCCCTCCCCCTCCCCTCTCCCTCCCTCTCCCCTCTCCCTCCCTCTCCCCTCTCCCTCCCTCTCCCCTCTCTCCTCTCCCCCTCCTTTCTCTCCTCCCCCTCACCTCCCCCTCAGCCCCCCTCACAGTTACAGCATTGTCTTAACTACAATGTAGTTAAGACAATGGTATTAAGGAATTAAGAAATGTGACACTCTACTGACACACATTTTTCTGAAAGCAGATAACAGAACACTGCTTAAACACACATACATCATGGAAAAATAATCTATCAGACAACCAATCCTTATGTTTATAGTTGGCTTTTTAGTCACAGTATTTTTTGGAAAGTTGAAAAAAAAAAGTCCAGGATATAATTAACAAGTCACTGTTGCTAACTTTTAAAAGATAAATCTTCCCAGGAAAGGCAGAGAGATTACAAAGAAACTCCAGTGAACATAGAGTCCCCTCTGTGTGTGGAAACTCAAGGGGAGAGTGTTATATGTAGATCCTACATTTCTAGTATAACCTGGATGCTGTGTCATGGTGCATACTCAATACAAGCCCAAGTGGTCATGGTGACACTGAAGGCAGTTGGATTTGGCTGTAAGGCAGCAGAAATGGAAGCAGTTTTGAGTATAGTTGTTGACATGAAACACATAGATAGTTTCAGACAGTTCCCACAAACTTTAATGGCACCTACCACCACCATCTTCTTAGCCATGAGGAGATGGTTTTAATTATGTAATTAATAATGGAGACTTCCTATACCCTATAAGAGGCATAACACATTCTAGTATGATTGAAATCTATTGTTTCTAAACATGTTTCAATATTATGTCTAGCTCCAAATCCAACTCTCAGGCAGTTTTAAAGGAACACCTGCAAAAACCAACAGGATCCTCTAGTAAACACTCTATGGCAAACGGCTTCTGAGTAGCCACCCCCAGTGACTCATTTACACCATCAGAGGTGTCTGCATAATACAGTCACAGACTCAGCCTCCTCTGACTCCTCTCCTTCCCAGTTTCACTGAAAGTTATTCTCCAACATCTGGCCATTTTTTTTTCCCCAACAGCATGTACTTAGACTGCCCTTTAATGACACAAACAATTATGTATTGGAGTATGTATTTGTTTTAAAGTTAAAAAGGCAAGCTTCAACAGTAACAGCAGCAGCAGCAACAACAACAACAGAACCAGAAAACCTTTTATAATACCGAGGAACTCATTCCAAAGTCACACAATACTCAGAACTGGTTTTTGCCTAAAGCTGATGAGGATGGACCCTGGAATGAAGCATAGCGTTGTGGCCATATACAAAAGTGGACGGAGGGAAGGTGAAAGGATGAAGGAGAAAAGAGTATAGCAGATGTGCTGGAGCAAAAACTGGAGGGTCTGGGTGCTGATTCAGCATCTGCTCCATCTCATTTCCCTTCCCAGGAGCCAGAGACACTAAAAATGGCATTTCTCTCAATTGGAGAACTGATGGAAAACGCAAGGAACCATTCTCATGCATCTGCCAGTATGGCGACCTGAAGTCAAGGTGTGACTGTCCTTTGTAGAAAGGAAGAAGCCTTGGAGAAAGTGAATTAATTCAGAAAGTAACTTCCTGTGACCTCCGCATGACTGCTCCTCACACTGCCACTGTGAGTTCTAATAGTCTAAAAGGCCAAGGCTCAGTGATGTTGCTCAGTTACTTGCAATGGTGATTACCTGAGGGAGAGAAACAGCACAGCGTGGGGGCATTGTCATAATGAGAACATCCTGAATCCCGTTATCCAGACACTATCATCACCACTAAGCTGGGTAAGTATTCCCAACTCTTCTTAGAACCTGTACATCTTCAAAACATCCACAACTGTCTAATTGATTAGATCTCGGCCTGACAGCTCCAGGTGGCTAATTGGTAAAGCAATAGCTCAAAGAGAATTCGTCTTTAATTATGGACATTTGACATCTTTATGTAGATTTTATGTGATATTAAATGCATTTTCACTAGACATCCATTGAAGCCATATGGTAGCATCAAATACGTAGAGCAAACTTGGCACAGGGAAGCATTCTTTCTTTTTATATATAGAATGGTAAGATGTACTGTTAAGGGCACATTTTTTTGTAAGTTGAGGCTGGAAATTCAGGAGTCTAGCCAGTAAGGACATTCTTTAGGAACTGCTGAAGGCTGAACAGAGGCGAATAAAGAGAGAGAATCCAAAGGGTCAAGAGGAAAGATATCCAGAGCTGGTCCTTGTTGTAAGAGAACCCTTCAAAGCATAAAATACAACCGAACATTTTGTGTTTATCCTTGATTCGACCCAGAAGATCAGTTGGAACTCAAAGTTTTGTCTTTCTATCCATTTAGCACTCCCTTCATCATTATGTAGAATTGATTTAAATAAGTGATATAAGTAGATTCACAAAAGACTCAAGAATACTTAAGCAGTGCAGGAATGGGCAGCAGAGAGTCTTTGATTCCAGTATATACAAACTTTACACACAGGAACTCCTCTGAAGACAAAGTCTACAGCTTTGCATGACAACAAGAAATTCATAATAGTTGAAAAAAAAAGTGTTAACAGTCTCACTTTGTATCTAAGTACATTTCCATTTATTTTTATTAACTAGCTTAAAACTCTTTATTTCATTAGACAATGTACAAACACTTGCCTTTGATTTTATGAAAATATTTCAATACATAGGCCTACAACTTAAAGAAGAGAATGTCTGTACAAGACATACACAGACACACAGATACACTCACAGACACACATATATACCCACCCACAGAGAGACGGGGGAGGGTGAAGGAGGGAGGGAGAGAGAAAGAGAGAGGGGGGAGGGGGGAGGGGGGAGGGGGGAGGGGGGAGGGGGGAGGGAGGGAGATTTCCAGAGCTAGAAATGCCTCCCAACAATTCTAACAAATATGGTTGCATTCTTCTTCCATTTTGATCTAAACACAGTCTATTTCATTAAATTGACAGTATAAGTAGTGTCATACCTATATGTTGTGACTATTTTTTTTAGGAAATAATGATCCTGACTTTTAATTGTTCAACTTTAATTTTTGAAGTTTCTGTCCCTCTCTCTGTTAAGAAACTCTATTCGTCTCAAATTCTACTAGTGCCATCCTCCAGGGGGATTGGTCTCAGCTATGCCTAGTGTACCCTACTCCCAGAGATCTTGAATTTTTCATTCTTCAGTTTGATGCATAATATTCATTGTCAACCTGACTGGACTTAGGGTTACACTAGAAAAGAGTGGCACAGGCATATCTTGATGGTGTTTCTAGTAAAAATTTAACAAGACAGGACGACCAACCCTTTCTATGGTTCAGTCCTATGGGCTTGGCATTGGACTGAATACAAAGGAGGAAGAGAGCCGAGCATCAGTATTCGTAGCCTACTTCCAGCCTGTGGATGGGATACGGTCATATACTCCCTGCTGCTGTGCTTCTCAGCCTTATGGGCTGTGTCCTCAAAGCCTGAGTTAAAGTAAACCCTCTTTCCTTAAACTGCATGCTGTAAGGTATGTTGGTCACAACAGTGAGAAGATCAACCAGTACATTCAGAATAAAGCTTCAGCAACTACCCTGAATATATGGGGTGGGAGAGGGCATCTCTGAAATTAGACTGTTTCCTCACACTTTCTAACAATAATCTTTATTTTTGCCTCTAATATCTTTGTCTGGGTTCTTCTGATATATCTCTCAAGAATTCATCTTGTAGCTCCTCAGTTAAAACAACAACAACAAAAATGTTCTGTTGGGCGGGGTAGTCAGGTCAGAGGGCAAGAAGACTCACTATTGTTGTATAGGACAGAGTTTGATTCTCAGCATCCACATCCCGTAACTTACAAGTTCCTGTGACTCCAGGGTATCTGACACTTTCTTCTGGCCTTTGTAGTCACCAATACATGCTTGCTTGCTTGTGTGTGTTCCTGTGTGCATGCACACACACATAGATACAGATCACACACACACACACACACACACACACACAAAGATTAAATAAATGTAAATAAAGACATAACATTTTATACTTTCATCTTTCTGTTTTCTGTGTCTGGGTGGGTGGATTTGAACCTTTAACACTGTCTCTACTGTTCCTTCTCTCTGTCTCTATCTCTGTCTCTGTCTCCCCCTTTCTTTCTTTCTCTCTTTTTCACACACACACACACACACACACACACACACACACACACACACACAAATATAGAAATAACTGTGTGTTCAATCTGCTTTTTCTGTTTTTGAGAGTCTAATAGAAATCAATATTACAGAACCCAAGCAAATACTTTAAGCAGGCATTTTATCAACAGCTGTTTATAAGACAATAACCAACACATGCTTATGTGTAACTTATGGGTGGAGTAAATGAGGCCCATTCTGCCTCAAGCAAGTCATTTGCCAGATGGATCTAGACACTGAATCCTTTAAGCCCCAGCCCTCTTTTCACTTAACCCTCCTTTTTTAAGGCTTGTGTACAGCATTGCCTTCTTGGTAGTCTATAGCTGCTTTCAAGCCCCAAATACCTGGGAATTGCCTCAGTCAATCAATACCTTTTGTCATGCTCTATTACAGCTGATCAATATGGACAAGGATGCAATGAGGTGGAAGCAAGATGTTTTATTCAATCAAGTTTTTGGTCCCTCTTATTGATCTGGATGTTTTAGTAGTGTTTATAAAACTTCTATATCCCTCTCATCTAGTTTGTTTATGCCAGATAGTAAGAATTGTTTGTATAGAAACACCTGTATGTACTAGTCTTCATGCAGATTGAAGTTATCAGTGTCAACTGATAATGTATATTCCAGATTCACTTCCATTGTTTGAGCAACCTAGGATGACATCACCACTCATGTGAGAATCTCTTATCTGTGCAGCGGGAGTTGTTGAGGCCCACAAACTGAAATTCTCTGAGTAATCTGTGCTCAGTAGACATACTCAGTGTAGCCGCCATGATAAAAATAATGGGGGATGGGAAAAGACAAACGTTGTATGTTTTTCCTTATATGTTGATGTTAGCTTTTAAGCTTTCGAAGTGTATGCTATAATCTGAATAGCCATAGAGGTTATGTAAATAGTAAAGGACCAGGTGGGAGCTAAGGATCTGCTTGGGAAGGAGAAATAGAATATAGTGTTATGGAGAGACAAAGGAGAAAGTAGAATATGAAGATAAATATGGGTGGGAATGAGAAAAAAGGGTAATGGAGGGACTCTGGGGAGACAGTTCTCTAACTAATCATCTTAGTCCACAAAATAAAAGCTCAAGTGCCAGAGATGGGTTACATTTTGTTGATCAAGGGGGTCCCGTGGAAATGCCCAAGCACATCAGGCTACTGCTAAGGTTATTGGTTGTTCTCTATAATGTTATGGTAAAGTCCTATTGCTGAACACAACACTTACTGATGTCCTCAAACATGGAGAAATTACATTGGTACTGAACTCAAAATTTTAGCCCTACCAACTAGTGCTTATTTTATTGGATAGTACTTTACATGATACCAGCAGAGAAAGTTAATTTCCTTTTTTATTTTATTTTTAATTGAATATTATATTTATATTTCAGATTTTATCCCCTTACCCCCATTCCCCCCACCACCCAGGAACCTCCTATCCCATCCCCCCTCCACATGCTTCTATGAGGATGTGCCCCCACCTACCTCCTCACTCCCACCTCCCCACCCTCGAATTCCCCACCCCCCCACTCGGTGTTTATTCTTCATGGGACCAAGAATCTCCTTTCCCACCTATGCCTGACAAGGCCATCTTCCCCTTCATGTACAGATGGAGTCATGGGTTCTTCCCTATGTGCTCCCAGGCTGGTGGTTTAGACCTTGGGGAGTTCTGGTTGGTTGGTATTGTTGCTCTCCTCATGAGGCCACAAACCCCTTCTGCTCCTTCAGTCTTCTCTTTAACTTCTCCATTGGGAGACTCTTGATCAGATCAGTGGTTAGCTGTGAGCAACCGCCTCTGAATGTGTCAGCCTTTGGCAGGCCTCTAAGAGAAAGTTAATTTTCAATAGCACCCAGAAATAAATTCTGGAACTGTCAACAGTGATCTGACTGATAAGATATACTGGTGTAATAGTGTCCCAAATATAAGAGTAACCAACCACTTTTAAGAAATCAAATTTAAGGCCCACTCCATGGGATGGAACTTATAGCTGACATTCTTAAGTGGCCCAAAACCTGAGACTAGATAGGTATTGCTACTAGATATTGCTTCTTCTGCTAAATGAACATAATAATAAAATCACTCCTAATGGCACACTGTACACCCATAAATTAGTGTTCAACCTATATTAGAGAAGTTTCTTTTGCAGCAAAGTAGTCTCATACTACAGCTTGATAGTGCCTAGCTTTGGAGCACTCAGTTCTTAATGAGATGTCCTCATCAAAGCCCTCAAGGCTGATCTATGTGGAAGCGGAAGAAGGCAGATTTTTAAGAGCCAGTGGTGGGGGATGATTGTAAGGAAACTATCTTTCAGGCACAACAGGACTGATGCATACATGAACTCACAGAGACTGTGGTACTGTGCACAAGACCTACACAGTTCAAACTGGATGGAATCCCAGAAATGAGAGGGGAGGGTGGATATGGAGTCCACTCATCCCCTTCTGTTACCAAGAAACTATCTGTAATTGACAACTGTTGTCATGAGAAAAATCCGTTTTCTTTAATAGAGTCTCAGTGGGTATAGCAATCGTGCTGTAGGGTGGACCCCTTTTCCAGGAGTAGTTGGCTAACACAAAAGGACATCAATGGACAGTATTTGTGACTTTGTTTTGTTTTTTCTTTCTTTGGCATTTTTTGGTCTTATTTGTCTTTTGCTTGATTGTTTTGATTTTTATTTTGTGGTTTTGCCTTTTTTTTTTTTTTTTTTTTTTTTTTTTTTTTTTTTTTTTTTTTTTTTTGGTGTGTGTTTCTTGTTACTTTGTTTTTGAAGGATACAGGGGAATAAAGAACATAATGTTGGCTGGGTGGGGAGGTGACAAGGATCTGAGAGAACCTGGGGAGGAAACAAACATGATCAAAATATATTGTATGAAAACTTTTTCAATAAATTTTTTTGGGAGATGAGACGGTTTTTAGTAGTGGTGGTGAGAGAGAGAGAAAACTAGTAAAATTATTGATACTTATTGTAGAATAATGAGCAGGATGATTAAAAACCTCCTGTGAGCTGTCCATCTCCAAATGTACTTGGATATATTTTTTTCTAGCAAGACTATGTTTTTTCATATTGCCTTTGCAGTAACTTCTTCTGAGGTTACAGATCCAGCCAATAATCTAAATAACAATTCTGGAATGAGAAGCCACAGGTTCACTGTGTAACCACCTAAAATGGAATGGAAATGTAAAGAATGAACCAAGTGACTTTCAAATTGTATTTCTCAAATTGGCAGCAGTGCCAGCAATGCCGTACCTTTCTCCTGCTTGCCCTGGATATTTTTCACATTTACTTTGTGAAGTTTTACAGGGTAGTTTGGCCTTTTTTTTTTTTTTTTTTTAATTACTAAATGTTTATTTGGATTAACGTTGTTTTCATTTTGTAGCACATTGGAGGAAACATCACTCCTTTGGGGTTTTCATGGGGGAGTTAGGGAGTCACAAGACACATTCTGTACTAAGTTGTAGTTTTTATGGTTTATAAAACATTCCTTCTTAGCAATCTATTCAACGTATCTTTGGCCAAGCCCTAGGTTGCATGCTTGACTTTATGATTTGGAATAATACAATGACCTACATCCTGAATCACAACAGGACATAACCATAGCAAATAAACAGACAAAAAAAAAAAAAAAACAAGCAGAAGGTTGAGATAAGATAAACTACTGATACCACGAGGATGCCAACGGGTTATTACATCAGTTGAAGATAAATACTGCGCAAGTTAAGGTCATAGAAGTTTCAAACTTAAACCAAATGGAGCGAGGGTAAATTCTTATCTCTTCTTGTTAGATAAAGAAGGCCTGGAGATTCAGGGTTGGAATTCAGGAATTCAGACTGGAGGGATGAGAAAAAGGAACAAAACTAATTTTTTTTTTTTAAAATGTCATCTAAGGAAGATCACTTTTTGTGTAAGTCTCTTCAGTGAACTTTAAAGAGAAGTTCTGTGATGAGATGAGTGATCATGTTAGCTGCTTAGTCAATTGTCTTGAGAGATGAAGAATTTATCTGTCACTCAGAGTAAAGGAGACCAGCTGGTCTTTGGATGACTATTGAGAGATCAAATGATGGATGTTGTCAAACAGGTTGTTAGTGTTCAGCCTTGAAGGAATGGAATAGGCTGGTCCAACTCAGCAAACACTCAGGGCTCTTACTCTTTGCAACCAGCTGTGATAGGCAATGTAGAGAACCCAGGTGAATATCTGAGAAAACCTGCTCTCAGTAATCTATTATATAAAAATAAAGCTATGTGTCATAAAAACAGGTATAGTCAAGAGGTAAGAACAGCTGCCTTTCGAAGTTCACAAGAAAAGGGAAAGAAACACGGCCTAGATCCATGATCCCCAGAACAGTTTTGAGTCCAACATTTTGGTAGCATTTTACATGAGCAATTTAATTTTCTCAACAACCAACAATCCAAATAGTTTATGTTTACCTAGTGTTTTTGGAATTACAGGATGATGCTTCATTTAATAATAAATTTCCCCATTGTATGGGATAAGTATTATATTTCTTACATTGCGTTTGAGAAAGTGATTTGCAAATCATTAAGTCAGCTTGTTTTTAAGAGTATTATACATCATAAAGCTGTGGTCCCCTTGGAAGTAGCAGGGTAGTTATAGAAAAAAATGCAAAGGAAAATAAAATAAGAAAAGTCAGATCCTAGTAACACAAACAAAAATGCAAATAGTTAAATGACTCTTCAAACGTTCTTGCATATAACACTGGAATTTTTCTGGAAATGATAATTTTTATAGGGAGACAGAAAAGTACACAAGAAAGAATACATGTTCTGCTTGCATTCCTAATGAGGATTCTGTTTTGTACATTATGAGATATCATATAGTTACTCGAAAAAATAGTTTAAATAATAAATGCCTGAATATCTATTACTAGTTTAATAAACTGAAAGTTCAACAGAAGCATGACCCTCACCGTGCTACTCTTAAATGGAAATAATATTTGGAACGGTGTGGGTTTTTTTACAGTTACATACATCAAAAAGTAGGAACACACTTTCATTTATGAACTTTAACACATTTCATAAAATGGGATGATAAAATGCCTATGTGTTTTGTGATTAGCTTTTGGCTTATCAATATTTATGCCTGTGGGCATGTAGATACAGCTCATTTTTTCTCTAGTTACATTGGAGGCCATTTTATAAAGACATCACAGTTGATGTATAAAGTAAAAAAAAAAAAAAGATAATTGGGTAATTTCCAACTTTCTGCTCTTAAAAGCTGCCACAAATATTCTTATGCTCATATTCTGGTATTCAAATTATTCTCCAGCTCATATTTCTTTAGGTTAAAACCTCTATGAGTCGGATGAGTAGATGTGGTAAAATTCTCATTCTGTTTCTAATTTTAAAGAGGTTTGTAATTAGTCTTCATCAAGTATTTCCCCCTTTCACCTTTCTGTGTATAAAGTTTATTCTCTTGCCATGATAAAACATTCTAGCCAAAACCAGCTAGGAGTCAGAAGGGTTTATTTAACTTATAGTCCCTCATTATGGGAAGCCGTGGCAGCAAATCAAGTTTTTTAGTTAGAGTTACAATGGCTGTGATGAAACATGACCAGGACAACTTGGGGGTGAAAGGTTTAGTTGGCTTATGTTTTCACAGTGTTCATTATTGAAGGAAGCCTGAACAGGAACTCAAACAAGGCCCGAAACAGGAGGAAGAAACTAATGCTGAGGCCATGGAGGATGCTGCTTACTGGCTTGCTCCTCATGGTTTGATCAGCCGGTTTTCTTTTGGAACACGGGACCAGCAGAAGTTTAGGGATAGCACCACCCACAATGGGCCGGACCTTTCTCCGCCAATTAATAATTCACAAAATGCCCCGTATGCTTCCCTACAGGCAGATCTTATGGAAGCATATTCTCAACCGAGGTTCCCTCCTGTCAGAGGAGTATAGCTAGTATCAAGTTGACAAAAAAACCATCCAGCACATTGAGGCAGGAAGCTGGACGATAGAACCATGGAAATGTTGCTTACTGGTTTGCGCTCTGGGTCATGCACAGTTAGCGTTCTTATACAGTCCGGCTCCCTTGCCGCCCACATTAAGCTGGTCACTCCTTCGTCTCTTATCAGTCAAGACAATCACAGACATACCTGCAGGTCAGTCTGATGGAGGCAATACTTCAGTTGAAGTTCTCTCTTCCTAGGTGACTTAGCTAACCAGGACAACAGATTACTACACTAGGAAAATCCCATTCCATTTCTAGTTGTTAAGAATTTTTAAAATAAGGAATGCTTGTAGAATTTTATTGAATGAATGTTTGGTATCTATGGAGATGATATGTTTTTCCTTTTAGGAGGTTTTATAGAGAATTGTATTAGTTTCCTAATTATGAACTAAATTTGTTTCCAGAAATCTCTTTCAATCTACTCTGTCTAATTTTTGAAATGTATTTCGCCGATGTCCCATTTACTTACTGGTATTTAAATATTTGAATGGTATATATTTTTCATTAAAAACATTTATTATTTATGTCTGTATCTGCACATATTTGTGTGGCTTTAGGCTCCCCAGGCCAAGAGTTGTGGTCATAGTCCTGAGAGCTAGAGTCACAAGCATTTGTCTGATATTTGGATTGCTATGTGGGTGCTAGGCCCACATGGCATTCCCCATGGTTGCACAGCAAGCCCCATTTGGTGAGCTATTTCTCCAGCATCAATTTGATTTTATTATACTATGTCAAATTTTGGATCCAAGATTGATACTGCTTTTGTAGAATTAATTTGAGAGTATCTTTTTGTCTTCTCTTATCTAAGAGAATTTTGACATGAATAACTGAAAGAACTTTCATATACAACTATTCAGTTTAGTACTTCCCAGTGGGAAATAGTTCATCATCAATTTTCTTTCTTCGATTCTTATGGGATCATTGGGTTTCCTCGAGTTTCTTAAATTAATTTTGATGATTCCTATATGGGTATGTGTTTTTCATTTATCGAAATTTTCAAAATACTTGCATGGAGTAGTTTATACAATTGCTTTTAAAATCTGATAAGTTCTCATTCATCTATAACTATAGACACTTTTATATCTTTTATGTTGTTTATTTGTAAGTTTCATCCCTTTTGATCATTTAGCCATTGTGTTATTTTTGTAAGTAATCAACTTTTTGCCTTTTCTACTTTTCTTTTTAAATAAATGTTTAGTATCCCCCCTCATTACTTGTGAGCTTAATCTGCTGCTACTTTATAAAACTGTCCATTGTTAAGCAATTCATACATTTTTAACATAAACATTAAAGGGTATACATTACTTTAGCTTTATGTTTTATTCATTTTATTAAATAGTCCTTTATGGTCAGTTAAAATCCTATAATTCATAAATATGAGTTATTTTTGTCCCCCAAAATATTTAGGTTTTCATGTTTTTATTTGTTTTTTTTATAATGAATTTGTTTGTATTCTGCATGATATAATTAATTGGTTCTTTAAACTTTGGTGAACTTGCTTCATACTCTGGAATATGATAAATTTGCATATACTTTAAAAAAATTTTTAAAACACTTTATCAATATTTGTATCAACATATATACTTATACACATATACATATATAAACAATAATTAAATAATAAGATGTATTTAAAAAGTATGGGGGGTTGGGAAAAGTGGGAGGAAGGGGAGAAAGGGGAAAATTATGCAAATACAGTGTTCATATGCATATACTTTTTGTCTTCTTCAAAATAACATCTACATTCTAGCTGGTAACAGTGTTCTGTGTAAGTTTTCAAGCCTAAGTCACTCAACATGCCCATCATTCTTACCCTCGGTATCCTACTAGAAGCCACGAAAAAATTTTCTATATAATGTGAAATTACATATATCTCATTGCACCTCTGTTAGTTTGCCTTTCACATCTGATGGCATGATCCTCGATACACATGAATTCAACATCATTATAATTACCTAAACAATGGTAATTTTAAAGAGAATTAAAGTCTCCTTATCTATAGTATATTAGTATTGCTTTTAAAAAGCTTTATTTTGCTTAAGGAGGGTTTTGCTTACCTGGAATAGTGATGCTTACTTTTAATTTCAACTATTTTATTTTTTTTATAAACAACACATAGTATATTTTAGCTAATTGTGTATATGTGTTAATTTAGCTTGACAATTTCACTTTTGAATGTAAGGCAACATACAGCTGTATTGATTTTATTGGTTGAGGTATGTATTCTTTTCCTTTTACTTCACTTTGTACTCTACTTTTTCACAATTCTTTTGAAACTTTACTTTCTTATTTATTGAGAATTTAAACTTTTTCTTTCTTGTTTAATTTCTCCTCTACAGGTGTTAAGACTATAAATGAGCATCTTCTATCATCCAGAGCCAAGGAAAAGCAAGTGTCATGTTCCTAAACCACTTACGGGCAGCATATGAGGTTCAATTTGTTACTCTACACAAGAATAAGACTATCTCTTTCCCATAGAATAGATTGTCTTTGACTGGTCTATCTATCTATCTATCTATCTATCTATCTATCTATCATTTATCTAATTCATCTATCTATCTATTTATCTATCTATCATCTATCTATCATCTATCTATCTATCTATCTATCTATCTATCTATCTATCATTTATCTAATTTGTCTATCTATCTAATTTGCCTATCATCTATCTACCTATCTATCATCTACTATCTGCTATCTCTCTATCATCTAGTAGCATCTATCATCTGTCTGTCTATCTAGCTACTTACCTGTTTATCATCTATCTATGAACTAAAAATTTTAAATACAAAGGTTTTTTTCCTAAACATCTAGATTCATCTTGCTAGAAGTGGAAGACCATGTTTGGTTTTGATGCAATCATTTCCTTATGCTGTTTTGACAGGTTTATGAAGGTCTGAAGTAAAGGGTGTGGTGTGTGGAAATAAAATTGGATTTGTGTGTCTCTTGAGTGAAAACATTTACAGAACATAATTCTTAGACGATATCCTTTAGGGACCAAGAAAACAAAAGGGATTAACCCTAACACCATATTTTGTCTCACACTTTATTTAACCCTTAATAACATTCTATTAAATTATTATTATTCTTCCCATTTTGTAGATAACATATTGAGACTAGAGTCCGTGCTTACTAAACTCTAAATTGAGACTCACCCTCTTGCATATTTAATTTCACAGTCCATGTTCTTTCTCTGGAATAATGCTGCCTTTCCCCCAGGCAGACAGCTTCCAGAAAGTCTTGTCTGAGATTGTCTGAATACTCATGGTGAGTCTTTCCTTGGCAATTTTCATAGCAAACAGTGCAGTTATTTACCCAGCCTTGGTTATAACTTTGCTAATTGCTAGTACTCATTCTGTTAGTAAACATGGTATTTATGGATTCCAGAAAGAGCCCAGATTGTGGGAAAACCTAAACAGTGATCACATAAACAAATGCTTCCAAAGTAAATCTTTGTTTGGGTTCCACTGTGAAGCAATTTTTACTTTTAATGATCATTTTTCATTTTTGACCAAATATCTCGTATTCCAAATTTGTTAAACCTCTGAAAGTAATTAAGCCTTCCACACACACACACAAAATCTCCTTGTGTTGGCTTACATCATAAATCTCATAGACTACATGCATCTGTTTATGGAAGAGCCTAGGGGGCTATGTCTGTACTTGGTAAAAATCACCTTGCCATTTCTCATAGGTGACCCACAAAATAAGCTAAGTTATGATGCTTTGTCATCATGGAAGTCAGCACAAAGGAGAGAGTAAAGCCTCTTTTCTTGCTGTTCCACATGTCTCAGGTCCTCAGCTAAATAGGTCTAAAGGAGATTTGAGGGAGCTCTAATATCTAGGTGGCCCATAGAACAAGCAGTAAAGCTGGCACAGGACGAGTTTCATTGGCCCTTGTTTGATTCTGTTATGCCTTTGCTGGTGGAAGACAGACATTTCTTCTCAAAACCCAGATGGGAAGCCATGTACCCAGGGTAAATACTTTTTCTAGCCATGTGGGAAGGAGTTAAGAGTGTGGTGGATGACAGTTTAAGGGTGCAGTGATGACAGGTAAGTTCTCCATTTTGAAGTGTCACCAGAGATCAAGGAGATCAACAAAAGTAAACAGAAGCAACTACTCATTGTTCCCATTGTAGTTAGCCATGTGCACTCACAGTGTCTCCAAAATGTGCTAATTCCAGAAATTGGAAAAGACTAACATTTTTCCTCAGGAAAGTCTGCCTCCAAATACTATTCCAAGAAGAAAGTACTAGCATGCTATCTCAGCAGGAGGTGGGTGGCCCTAGCTCTACTGTTAAAATGAAATGTGTATGTTTACATAATCTGGAAATTCAGGGGAAAAAAAAAAAAAAAACCTATGCAAGTAAGTATGGTTTTCTCAGAAGAGTTGAAATTGAACAGAAACCAACTGCCCTTCTTGGTCTGATGCTGCTTCAACCTTGGATGCAAAAATGAAGATGAATTCCCAGTGGCCAATAAGTTCAAATGCTCACCTCTGACACTTTTTTTTTTTTTTCCTGACTGGAGTCTAACAACTGTTTTTGCTGCAGTAAAAATTACCATCAGCTGGAGCTGGTTCTTCTATTTTAAGACTTTGTACTGGTTGGACAAACAAAATTTTATTGCCAAATGAATACATATGAAAAGAAAAATTCCCCAACAAGGGCCTATGCCTTGAAGCAGAATGGAAATCTAGATCAAACTTTTAATGTGAGGCCATGATTACTCATTACTGTCTTCTCACTGACGTTTAGGATACATTGTGTTTAAGACAAAGAAGAAATGGTTATGTGGGAAGTGATGAAATACTTTTAAACTTCTGTCACCTATTTCTGGTCTGTATTTGAATGATGCTTCCAGAGTAGCTGGCAGATACAGAATTGAAGGAGTTAATCCACCCACTATTTCTTTGTTTTGACATTGTGGGGTGTATTGCAAGTGCTTGATATGCAAGAGTGGGACTGGATATGAAGTCTACTTTAATGTTATAATTTGGACATGCATATTTGATGCATTGTTGCTGATTCCTATCCAGCATAATCTTGTTCCCAGTGCACCTGAGATTTCAGTGTTTCTTTTCTGAGAAGCTCTTGGAAAATGTGCAATTTGCTTTATCCATAAGGCTGTTGGTTATGTGGACCAATGGAGTATAGACAACACACAGAAGCACATGGTTAAATATGACTTATGTCAGCAAGTTTCTGAATTAGTAGGGAATTATAGATCTTTATTCAGATTCTGCCACAATTTAGAGTTCATCTGCCTTTCCACTTGTCCCTGGGGCTGGGTCATTTTGTCCTTTTGACAGCGATGATGGTGGTGGTGGGGGGAAGAGGTACAAAACACAACAGATAGAAAGCTTTTAAGCCTTACTCTACCCTAAGAACTTAGGTATTAACAATGATATTACTAGCCATAACATTTTCTTTAGCTGAACAAGGAATTTTAGAAACAAACCACTGTGCAAATGATAGCACGATGCCCCCAGTCTTAGTCAAAATATATTTTTAGTCCAGTTGTTATGGTGTCACAGTTATGGTAACATATTGCCTTAGTGTCACAGTTATGGCAACGTATTGCCTTAGTGCTGCTTTGCAGCCAAGCAACTTGGAGAGGAATTGACACTCCCCAAGTGCCTTACACATATCTAATCAGTCACATTGATTGGTGTATGGTGCATGGGCTGGGATATACACAAATCTAGATAGATCAAGGACAACATTATCATTGCTGATACCTCGAGGGTGTTTTGCTCTTCCACCTGGCCTTCCACAGAAACATGTCAAAAGCAGCCTGAGTGTTTCTGATTTTATTTAATATGGAGATGGGGTCAGGGCTCTGGACTTTTTATCATACTTAGGAGATGAAAAAAACATTGTAGGTCAGCTTTCCTTAATTCAGACTGCAGGCACAGAACTATAGAGGAAGCACAAGCTTTATTCAGAAGTGAGAAAACTAGTTTGAGCACAAGTTCTAGTGGACAATACATGGTGGCAAGAAATAGTTTTCTCATCAGGCAAGCAAGTCTTATTTCAGCTGTATTATGATATGTGCCTGTGAACCGGTAGCTTTGGTGGACAAGGTTCCCAAGAAAGAAGAATCCTCATTATAATTTCAGGCTGTCAGCTACCTACACAGGGGAAGAAGGTACTTCCAAGTTTCTAGAGCAAGTGGTAGTAGTGCATGTTGTACATCCCCAAGAAGGATGTCAAAGATTGCCTTTGTTTATCTTATGCTAATGATCACACCGTAATTACCATCTTAGTACCAGTCCTTATGCTAATAGTCACAATTTACTTACTGTCTTAGTTACATGGGCACTTTATTGCTTCATGGTTAGGTTTTTTTGTTTTTTGTCAACTTGACACAGAATTATTTGAGAAGAAAGTCGATTGAGAAAATGCTCCATCAGCTCGCCTGCAGGCAAGCCTGTGAGGACATTTTCTTAATTAATCCTTGATACAGAGGTACAGATCATTGTTAGCAGTGCTAGCCCTAGGTACTTGGTATAAAGAAGCAAGCTGAGTAAGCCTCTGGGAGCAAGCCAGTGAGCAGCATCACTCCATGGCCTCTTCTTTAAGTTCCTGCCTCTATGTTCCTCTGATTCCTCGCCATGACAGATTCCAACTATAAGCTGTAATAAACCCTCTTCTCAAAATACTGGTGTTTTATCACAGCAATAGAAACCTAGCTAAGACAATTGCTAAAACCCATTTGGGTTTTATCTAAATTCTGTTTCAAAAACAGCTAGCAGTTCTAACAAAACATCTACCACCACTTCTCTTTGATAGACGTATTACCAAGTCCCAGGGATTACGTTATTCTAGAAATGAAAGGGTTCACCGAGAACTCATTTTTCTGGCCTCTCATTTTACATATAAGGAAACAAGACTAGAAGTATTAAATAATGAGTTAGTCAGAAGGTAATAATGGCCATCCTATGAAACTGTAGAATTCACCACTCTTTCACATTATAGAATTGTACTTGTTCAATGTGGGAGGAATTTCCCTTCTTTCAAGAGATCTTTGTGCAATGGTGACAAGATCCTGGGGAGATGCTGATGCTCCATGCCGGATACTGCCTTTTCACTATTTACGACTGACCAGTTATCTTCTAGACCAGTGCATACTCTGATGAGGCACAGATATGTATTTGGTGAATAGATATTTCCTTTCTATCAGACCCTGGGCACTTTTAGAAATAGGTCTGGTGACATTTGTCATAAAGTAATCATGTAGACCAGACACAGGCCTACATTTATCATTCACATACCAAATATCTCTGTAAATGACATGGGGCATGGAGAAAGAGCTCAGAAACTTTCTTAGGAATGGGGTTGGGGAAGAGTTCTGACCAAGCCACTGAAACACGCTGGGTGAGTACTGAATAGCTTTGGTCTTGGTAGCACTAATGCAGATCCCTTACTGGATGTGATTCCGACGATTGTTAAACCTTTTACCTAATTTCTAAATTGACATCTCTCATAGTCTCTGTAAAATATATCCATTATTTCTATCTTACAATCCACCTACATTAAAAGCACTGGTTCTTGCTAGCAGGTCTTCTCAAGCTGTCTTTCCTTTCCTACCTACTAGGACAGGAACGTTTTTGGTAAGACAAGTTCTATATCCTTCAGGTGTTTTGAGTAGAAATGAGGTAAATAACCACTGCAAACAGACATTAGTGATCCCCAGTTTAAGGCAAGTTATTTGGAGAAGAGAGTATGCAGTTAGAGCCGAATATATTGGATGGCAGTTGCTTAATTTGCTTTAGTTGTCATTGATGAGATTCTCTCACTGTCCTTGTCTAATATAATTATTATGGCTGCTAGTGTAAGAAAGTCAAGGTTTGTGAATTGCCTTGCCACATGTTCAATGTCAAATATCCTGGAAGAACTTGACCTCTGTTTTAGTAACTTTAAGAACTTTTTTTTTTTTTTTCATTTTATGAGGACACAGGGTCCAAGGTAGGTAAAGGCTGTCTATGTCCTGGCTTTCCCAGAGATGCTAGTGTAGGTTGTCTGTTGCATAGGGCAAAAGCTGTGTTCCAGCACCCAGTCACTCCCCTTTCAATGGCCTAAAGACCTGCTGACCCAAAAAAAGAAAATCATCTGTGTAAACTCGGCCCTTCAGTATCCTGCAATTTAGTTCTTTTGCTTTTCAAACATGCATCATTTTGTTCTCAGTTTAAAGGAACAGTTCAAGTTGAAGTCCCAGGTAACCTTGACTGCAAGTGCTGTAACTATAGTGGCATTTATATCCTCGCAAAATGAGAATGACATGTTGCTAGAACTTGTTGAAACAGGACAGGGTGCAAGATGTTGACACTCAAATTGATACCATCCAGTTGTTCAGACTAGAAACACAAAAAGAAGTACTGAATTTAAGGTAAGTATCACTATTTTAATCTACAGGCTGTTTTCATTTGCATACTGTGTTCACTGCACACTCTCATTTTATGTTTACATTCATGTATTCAACATTAATGTGTACACTTTATGTGTACAAATGCAAGCATAAACATATACACACATACATATATACCCACAGGCATATATATGCATACATATGTATATACATACACATATATATATACACGTACACACATATATACTCTTTTTTTTTTTAAATGTCTCATTTAAGCCCAACTTAGGAATCAGGTAGAATGGGCTGGATAACTGAAACTTTGGATTACATTCACAAATAATAAAAATTCCAATGAGTCTAGACAAATCACCAATAAAATCTAGTTCTAAGGGTAAATGTGTATGGAATTTCCCGTTATCTTGACATTTAGCCAAGCCTTATGGAAAAAATACACAGTTTTCCTTTTGTGGCACTTGAAAAGAAATATCGTCTCTTGGCAAAAACAAGATAGCATGGCCTAGCATTGTTTAAATCTGATTCTCATATGTTAACAAATTGTTTTGGAGCATAAGTTCATTAATATGCTGTGAGCTTCTATAATAAGGTCTGAACCACATTAAGCAGAAGCAGGGTAGAAGCCCAAAGCAAGAGAGTTTACTCAGTAGCCATTTATTGGCTACTTACTGAAGGGCAGACAACAGTCTAAATGGTCTACTCCTTGCTGCAAGGCTCATTCATCACAGAATTATCCCCACAGAATTTCTGTAATCAGCCACAGGAGTTTGAATTAACATGAAAGGATGAAGCCCATTGACCATAGCTGAATGGTTCTGTGAGAACTGAAGGTTAGAGAGCAAGAAGTCTATTTCAGGGAAGGGAGCTACACTCAAAGACAAAGGTTTCATGCATCACAGTGTGCCTACAAACTCGGAGGGACTGAGAAAAGCAAAGCAAATACAGATAGGAAAGGAAAACTTTTAGCTGGAGAAGTGTCAGTTGATCAGTACTGGATGAAATGGACAGTAGAATTCTACTCTATCTTGTAATTGTCTTCGGAAATCGCATCTATTAGAGAGTATTCCACTTCCTAAATGCTAAGGTTGGAAAAGACAAGAAGCTTTCCTGTTTACAGATGCCCACTGACATCCTAATGTGAACAGCATCACTCTCAGAATCTCTGTGACTCTTACAACTTTTATGTGAATAAAATGAGTAAAATCAAGGCTAACTCAAAGAGTCGCTCAGATTTCCTTCTAGCAAACTCACTACACGATGTTCTTCTAGTGCTTTCTTTAGATTCTTAATGAGCAACCCTGATGGCCACTTTCTTTTTTTTTTTTTTTTTTGTTCCTTGATGATGACAAAAATAAAGCCAGGATCCTTGTAGTTTTAAGAGCCATCTGAAACAACCAAGCAGAGCCTTTGCTTCCTACAGTCAGGGTGTCCATCCCAATGGAGGCAGAGCTAATTGAAATACCCTCAATAGTTTCCTTCAAACAATGACTGTTAATTTTTACACAGGGTTGAGCAAGATTCAGCACTTCCTGTGTTAAACATCTGCACAATTAGACTGACAAGTGAGTGATTCTGATTGCCTGGTATATTCCTGTCCCCTCCAATGTTCTTCTTTGCGATATACGAAACAGTCTTGTTTTCTACCTAGACACAAATGGAGCATCAGCAGTGACTTGAAATGTTAGTAGGAAATTCATTAAATTCTCCTCCAGTTGCTAGTGGCAACACGTGTACGCTCAGCATTATTAGTTTCTCAAAAACAGGGTAGAGAAGAAAGTTCTAAATGCCGCAGATAACAATTCTTCAGTTTTTGGTTGCTACATGATCCTAGACAAATGACCTAGTCAAAGTAGCCTCCAATTCCCCAGGGGATACAGGTATCTGTGTTATGTGTGGTCATATATTCTGACAGCCACCCAGGTTCCCCCTGGAGTCCCTACTTGATGGCTCAGCTTTAGCTATGTTTAAGTATAGTCCCAGAGTCTCTCGCCTGGCTTGTAAATGCATTTTTCTGACATCTTACAGTGCATATCCCATAAGAGTTCTGAAATGCCCATGATAGAGTAATTATATAAAACGTGGTGAGGCTACATGTAGTAATAAATATTAAAAAAATTCTGTTGCAGGATTTCTATTCACTTTAGACCATTTATGTTCCCGGATGAAAGACACACACAGCATTGTTTTTTAAAATATGCCTTAGGCAGCACAATAGCTGGGCAACTGCCTACTGTCCATGCTGTTCAAATCTACCTCCTATTGATAACCCCATTATTATTGTGTTTCATCTGGGCTTCTCCTAGCTCTAATGGCCAGCCCTCTGGGCCATATCATCTTGTCCCTTAGCTCATGGCAGCTCTCTCTGCTTCTCTCTGCCTCATAGTCTCCTCTTCCTAATCTCACAAAAACTTCAACCCAACCTGTGTCTCTTCTTCCCAGCTATTGGCTGTCAGCATCTTTATTCACCAATCAGAATTAACTGGGGGCAGGATCCCTCATTGTTTTATATCCAGACTGGCTCACCTTTGGGGCAAATAGTTTTTGGGGCCCCAAATTAGCATTAGAATACAAGCAACATTAGGCTAGCCCACCACAACTACAGAGATTCTTATTTATACAAAATAAGCAAGTAAATAGAAAAAGGTAATATACATCTCATCAGTATTTAATAAATAAATTAATAAAATATAAATACTAAATACAAACAATAAAGAACCAACACTATTTTCTTGAGTCACTGTGCCATCAGTTGCCTTCTTTAAAGTAACCCATTTCTTATCTCACTGCCCTCCCTTAATAAAAATCCACCAACATGGGTGGGCCACTGGGAAGCACTCCTGCTTTGGATAATGTAGTGTAGTAGAAATGAATGCAGGCTTTGGAAATAATGTTCATTTTCAATAACAGACCTTCCTAAAGTGTCTGTGCCACTGTGTATTAGAATGGTCCATCACTACTCCATGGTGGGCATAAAGATAATGTTACCTAAAATTCATCTAAAACCTGGGCCCTCTAAGATCCTTATTTCCTTCTCAAGCAGAGACTCATCACAGCTGGCTATGGGGCTCCTGAGTCTGCACAGTGTGTAGCCATACGTTAGAAAGTGATATCACTTCCTTCTCTGTGAGACAAAGTTAGGGGTAGCATTTCTTTGGTTTTGTTGGGGCCTGTCCCTTTCTACATATGACCTGCTTCCTGTTTCTTAGCAACTCCCCTTTCTTTCTTCTCCTGAAACTCATCCAACCTTATTTTTTTCCAGCATCTTAAAAGGAACTAATAAGGCTAAGTAAGACTACCACTCCCTGAGTCTACTGGGATGAGAACATTTCCTTCTGTTATCCCTAAGGCAATGTGTCATGAGCTGGCAGGGTACCTCACATTCATGTTAATTGGGAATCCTGGGTGGTGGGCCCTGGGAGCCCTGTGCACTGAGAGCATTTGGTAAAGGAGACAGGAAGCAGAAACCTCTCCAGCTTTGTGTTTCTTGGTTGACCCACTCACCAGCACAACCAGGCAGATTCTGTTCCGAATGGGCTGAGCTTTGGAGAAGCCAGGCTAAGGACACAAAGATGGACTTCAGTGTAATAGTGACTGTCTGCATTGTAAACCCCGATTTAGGCTATCTTAAGGGAGGGTAGAGAAGTATGAGGAGGTGTGTGCTCATGAAAAACTTAAAACAGCAAATTTAAAAAATAGGCCAAACTAAGGACTTTTTATTTAGTTTGAAATACAAATAGGTTTTATTTTAGTAAATCTCTAGTTTTCAATTTTTCAGTAAAATATCACTTATTCTCATGTGGATTTTTTTTCATGTGGTATATTTAAGTTGCATTTTAAAAATCCTATATTATTTAAAGTAAAACTTAAAATTTATTTTGTGTCCTTAAAAAAATAGGAAAAAAAATTGTTTCTCTGTCATGAGAATTCATCTGAAATCAGAAATCTTAGCTCACCATAGTGAAAACAACAAGGATTCTCCAACATGCCAACACGCATGTATGTATACACACACACACACACACACACACACACACACACAAACATACACACACACACACACACACACACACACACACACACACACAAACACACACACACACAAACACACACCCTGTCTTATCCCTGCAAGTCTCCCTGAAGCTCTTACAATCTGGATGAACCAACCCATGTTTCATCAGCTGTAAAGCTTAATTGATTAAAAAATTAATTAGATAACATGTGCAGGCATTTTGTGCCTGAAATATGCAGTATGTATATTTGTACATGTGTGCATGTGCGTGTGTGTATGTATGTAGTGTAACAATAAAAAAAAAACCCAGAGGCCATGCATTTTAGAAAGTGCAAAGGAGGTTGGGTATTCTAAAAATTAATTTTAAATATTAAAAAGCATTATTAAAAATAAATAAAAACATAAGAAGGAATAAAAAAAAAAGCAATGTTAGTATCTAGAACCAAGGAAGAGACATAAGAAAAATGTACTTTAGACCAACCATAAAATGAGTAAGGAGAAGTTGGGGCGAGGATCTCAGGAGAGCAAGAGGAAATAGTTTATTCATGGCAGCCATTGTGATAGTGCCTGTGTGTTAGAGGGAGCTGTGAACTTGGCATTCACCACCTCTGCTTCTGGACAGGAACACCTGGTGTGCCTTGCTGGCTAACCCATATAACTCAAGGCACCCTTTTGCTATAAAGAAAAGAGAGACTAGAGAAAAGGGGACGTTTATGAAGCGGCTCACCGGGGGTTTTTCTAATTGTTTGGTGCTTTGGTTTGCTTTGACCATAGTTTACCTTTCGTTTTGTTTTCTAGTTGTCTTAGAGAAACCCTGGGAAGGTGGATTGTCATGATTTAGTGAGAAACTGGAATCTCTACAATTTCTGCTACCTCTTGTGGCCCTAACTGTCATACTTTCTACCCTTTTATGATTTAATTTAACCCTGTGCTTTTGCTAAGTACGAAGTTTCCATTGAGGGGGGAGGGCAACACTGTCACAAGATGTCCACAATTGTGTTGATGACCCATTAGGTAGCTACAAAGGTAGTTAGGCTTTTTTTTTTTTTCTATCCTAAAAATAATTCTGGAAGGGATAATAATTGGTGTTAATAATAGCTAATAACTATGGTAACAGTTGTTTTTTTAGATTAAAGGATTATAGGCATTACCTATAATAATCAAAACAATGATGAAAGGTATTCTCACATCAATTTTACAAATGCAAAAAATGTAGGCTCAGAGACAGTCAAGTTAAATGCCAAAGTCCACCATGTCTACAGTGCAGATGCAATGAAAACCATGGCCGTAGGAACACAAAATCTTTTTTAAACTTATTTTTAATTATATGTACATGGGTACAGTTGCCCAGGAGGCCAGAAGAGACTGAAAGATTCCCGGGTGCTGGTGTTACAAGTAGTTATGAGTTGCCCAACAAGGGTACTAGGAACTGAACTTGAGTCCTCTGAAAGAACAAAACATGCAATGAACCACTGAGCCAATTTTCTAGACTATAGGAATGCTCTTGGATGTCCCCACCATTCCTGCCTGTGCATAAATGTCAGTGACAGTCTCCAGAAAACCGATCCTTCTCAAAGTCAGGAAGAATCTCATTTTGTTTGCTCTGGACTCTCCCCATTCATCATCGTTTTGCTTCCCTTCTGGAATTGAAGCTTGCAAACACTGGAGACCAGGACTTGAAGGCAATGATTTCAGAGTTCCTGAAGACCACCATAAACTATAATTAGCTCACAATAATTAGCCAGAAACAAATACTTTATATAAAAAAGCATCCATTCAGTTAAAATGATTTTTAATTTTATAATGGCTCGTATATAATTATCACAGAAGCAGGGCTATTTAGTTTGAAAAAAATAACTTCAGAGATGAGAGCCCATTTAGTGTTTATTTGCTCTAGGGTTCTAATTACTTTGAAAACTACCAAAACTTTGTATACAATTACAAATAACATTCAATAATGGCTTTGTAGGAAGGTGAACCAATCCTTTATTTTAAAAATCACCACTAACATGAAGGAAATAAATAATAAGGGATAAATACCAGGTGCACTTTTACATGATTTTCATCATTACTTTTCAACATTGTCAGAATTTCCATGCTAGAAAAAAAGGGAAAAAAATACACAGAATATGTCTCACTGGTCATTTCTAAAATAAGACCAACCAAACAAGGCCGGTGGGGAACAATAAACACATTATTGTTTTTCTGTTATGTATTAGCAAATCCTGGTAGCTTCAATTTGGTTTCATTGCATTTCCAATATGTGTATGCATCAATTCATCTTCTTTCCTCTCCATAGTTAAGATTTATGCACTTTATTAATCAACTCATGACAGTCATCTCAGCGATTTCATTTAACAGAGTAAACCAGTCACACACCATCAGACTTCTGGGGATGTCACACGGCAAGCTTTGGATTCCTGGCAATTAAGATTTACTCTTGCCAATATACGATTTTCAGAGTGATCCATTGCAGACCTCTCTAATACATCACAACTTGCTCTGCTCTTTTCTTAATTGATAGGTTGGAAGAGAGACACCCTCAAGATCAAGCCACTGTCCTCCTGAAGCAGCCTTGGCAAATCCTTTCTCTGTTAGCAGCTCTTCAAAATGGCAGCAGTCAGTTCTTCTGTTTTCCTTATATAATGTGAATGATAGGAAAGAGCTATGCAGCATTCAGCAAGTCTTTGTTTGTTCTCTAAGGGACTTTGATAAACAACAGTGACTTTCTTGCATTCATTGAAGCTCAGATGGTCTACTCATGTATGCATTATGTAGGCACGATGAACCAGTCATTTGTGCTGAGTCTTTACACTACGGGATGCTAAATGGAATGTGATCTGCCAACCTGAATTCTTCATCTTCCTAATTCTTCACACACACACACACACACACACACACACACACACACACACACACACACACCACACACTCCCAGTGTCAACTCTATTTTCTGAGAGGATACAGTTTTAAACACTGTCGTCTCAAATAATTTTCAACTATCCTTTATTAAGTCTCCAGCAACACTTTGGGGTTACTTATCTGTTTCCTTTGAGATACTAAATGTAAGGAATTGGATTCTTAATATAGTTGCAATCAGAAAGAAGTAAATTTTCAAAATTACTCATTGAAATGAGGTGTCAGAACTTCTGAGTTTCTTTGGTCTTGGCCGTTTCTATGATCAAATGGAAGGGCTAAGGGGCCACTTTCCACAGTAAAGAACTCAAATAAGCAAGATTAAATGACTTAGCAGCTTGCCAAGGATCAGCTAAGTAAAAATTATAGCCCTTATGTAACAGCATGGCATCTGAGACCAAAGCTTAAAAAAAAAAAAAAAAAGTCCAATTTTAGTTCAAGAAAATTTAATGGGAAATCCAGAGAGGAAAATGGGTCACATTTGTATTATTTCTATGCTTTTGGAAGGCAATCACTGTCTCCAAACTTTACCATCAATGATACTCAGGAATCCTCAAGTGGATAAAGTAGCTGTGAGTTTAAGAGGGTATTAGGTTAGAACTTATACAAACTGTAGTGTCTTGTCTGGAGCCATTGAAGCCATCATGTAACCAAAGGGTAGAGTAGACAGTGCTCACAAAGCAGTTGGCCTCAAGAGTTTCCTTGAGAAAAGCTGACAGGCATATGTTTACCTGTACCATGGGCACATGAGTTCCTCCAAATATCACTGTTTATCTGTTTCATGTTTTGACTTCACTACCCGGATGAGGTGATGTTACTCATAGTTAAAGGATGTAATATTCTTCCCTTTTAGAGGAAATTGAGTTAATTACTACTTAATAAATGCAAAATGTATAAACAGTCAAGTTCAGAGGAAGAAGTACATTTTCAACGAGAAATTATGGCAGCTAGTTTAGACTTTGCTTATACAAAAAACTTAATTCAAGATTGCTATAACTACAGAGTGGGAAAAAGGGTTTTTTTTAGTATTTTTTTTTCCCCAGTGACTTTTGGTTCCTCATTATCTTTGTTTACTACATGCGTGGCCATAGAGCTCTCAGTTAGTTCTGTATCTTTCTGGAGAAAGAGCATTTTAACCAAACTAACTCCCCATGCCTTGCCTTACCCCCTTCTTCACTGGCCTCATTATTTTCATAAGCAGCTTAACTGGAATGCTGGCTTAAGTTCATAATTCAGCTTAATTGTGTACAGGCCTCAGCCCCATGAACTCCTTAAATCTTTTTCTATTTGTGACAGAGTCCTACTGTGTTTGCTCTAGAGGTGATGACAAATAAGGAGACATCACTTTATGTACACACTCCTCTCACCCCCATCAGGCCAGTGTTCCTCAACTTTCCTAATGCTGCAACCCCTTAATATAGTTCCTGATGATTTGGTGATCCCCCCAACTGTAAAATTAGTTTTGTTGCTACTTAACAACTGTAATTTTGCTGCTGTTATAAATAATAATGTAAATATCTGATACGAAGGATATCTGATATGGGATGTCCTAAGGGTTGGGGTCCACAGCTTGAGAACCCCTGCTTTAGGCTAGCACACCACACTGCCCAGTCTTCATCACTTCTTCATTTTTAAATACTCTTTTTAATAATTTATTTATTGATATTATTGATTGGTGTTTAACTTGCATGCATGTCTGCGTGAGGATGTCAGATCGCCTGGAACTAGAAGTTATAGGCATTTGTAAGCTGCCACGTGGGTGCTGGGAATTGAACCTGGGTCCTCTGGAAGAGCAGCCTATGTTCTTCACCACTCTTCAGCCCCCGTTCAGTACTATTACAGTGCTGTTCTTTGGCTTTCTAGAGGAAGAGAGTTCCGTGCTGGTCTGCAGGCAAGTCAGGTCTAATGAATGTGTGTGATAAAAATAGCAGAATTACGAGGTCAGCTCATAAATAGCCTAGGATGCTCAGGTTTTCCCATCCTGTTTATACCCATCGTTTAGTGAATATTTTTTTTTTTTTTGAGAAGAACAGGAAGTGGAAAAAGAAAGACATGCAAAGTTACTTATTAATCACAGTCCCCAAGGAATGGAACAGAGAATTCCCCTTCTGGCTTAATTATCCGTTGGTATCTTTAATGAAACCAAATCATGAGAGTTTCCAGCAGCTGGCTGATGTTTCAGAGGTCTGGTTTCTAAGTGTCCCTGTGAGGAAATATTTACCAACACCCTGCAGCTTCTCTATGGCCATCCATTGTAATTTCTTTACCAGAAATATAATCTCTGTCATTTCTTCTAGCATTGGAGGAAGATGCTCAGAGGACCCAGATCTGTACAAACTGTTGTGTGTTTTCCTTGCTTCAAACTACCAAGGCAAAGCTCTGGACAATTAATAAATTAATTATCAAGTATCAGGTCCACAGTGAGCCACTGACACACTGCTGACAACTTGTTAGGCACTTAGCAATTCGACACAAGCAAGCTTCTGTGTCACCTGGCAAAAGTAGGTATCTGAGCGCCTTCTCATCAGAGTCCTGAAAATGGGCTTATACACCAGGTTAAAAAAAAAAAAAGCTACAGGGTGATACTTTAGACACTGAATTCTGTGGCTTAATATAAATGACAGCATGCCAGAATCAAAGGATTTGGACAAATCTAGCAAAACATATTTTGGAATTCTTGGATCAAAAACTGTTGTGTTCAATCAAGCATGGAGATATGGCTCAGGGCAGAGTGCCCGCTTAGCATGTACAAGGCTCTAGGTTTGATCCTGGATCTCTCTCTCTCTCTCTCTCTCTCTCTCTCTCTCTCTCTCTCTCACACACACGCACACGCACACGCACACACACGCGCGAGCACACACACACACACACAGAGAGACAGAGAGACAGAGAGACAGAGTGAGATAGAGGCAATAGAGACAGACTGACAGAAAAACAATAACGACAAAACCCATGTTCATCCTCTTGATAGCTCCCAGTGCACCACACCCACTCAGCCAGACTAAGTTTTGTCTTCAATGTGTTAACAAAAACCAAACCAAAACAACTAAAAAACCCAAACCTCACAAACTTTTCAAATAATGATTTCATTTATTCCTGATGTATGGGAAGCTTAGCCCCAAGGCCTCACAGCCACCTAAAGCAGAACCTGTATGAATGTTCTCAAGTACTTTCTAGATTTTTCTTGAGTTGCTGTATTATACACTCGAGGTGTTGAAGGTTAGAGCAGGGAGACATCTTAGAAAGGCGAACTGAAGTGTAAGCGCTAAGGCGGTGCGTTTTTCATGCAGTCGGCTTGGGTGACCCGAGTTAATTAAGAAATGTTATACTGATGTTTACCTTCTGGTGGACCAGACAACGTCCACTTCTCTCACACGAATCACAGCCAAGCATCAATGCTTGTGGACGGTAACGTGTAAAATTGAAAACAAAAACAGCAGAAGAACCATTTTCCATTTGGTTTTACGAACATGCTTTTCTTTGTTGATTTGTTCTCTTGAATATTACAACTTAGGATTGTACTGGCAAGTAAGGTTTTTTTTTTTTTTATCATTTACATTTTTTGTTGTTTTTTATTTTATTTTATTTTATTTTATATTTTTTATAACTGGTGAACATTGGAACCAGATGTATGTTGCTCAAGGGAGCTGAAGATGTGAACTGCCAAATATTCTCAATGAACAGTCAGCTCATGGATCTCAATGCGATGTCCTCTACCCGAGGGGCTAAAAGCTTATTCTTCCACGCAACCTCACTTCCCCGCACAAGCATGCTATTGGACAATTCGGGTTCTTGTGGCTGGTTAAACCTGGAGAGAAGAGAAGGGCATGGAGTATCAGTGGGAAACATGTGCTCCCTGCCAAATCTTTAAGCAGAGCCTGCTCGACTGGACCATTGCCATACATAGTGAAGGCACCGAGGACACAGCCCCAAAGTAGTAAGAAGTCTACACTAAAATAAAGATTTTGCACAATTCGCTCAGCTTAAGAGCCCTGGCCACTGATCTGGATTAGCTCTGCTTCCCAGCCATAGAGTCGACTGCTGCCATGTCAGACCCACCTACCTGTCGCATCAGGTGGGGAAGACGCTTAGCAATGAGGCATGAACAGACATTTCGGGACAAAGGCAAGGGAGCCTGCCATGGCATACCAGAGAAAAACCCTTCCTTCCAGACGGATAGCCAGGAATGCTATTTTCTTGTTCGCTGAGTGTAAATCTTTCTCTTTCTACCCCAAAGCTCCAGAGGCTAGCCGAACATCCTCACTTTCCCATGAGCTGAGCAAGCCGGAAAGATTGACGTGGCTTTTGCAAACATGATCGGCTTAGGCGCACAACACCGTCAGCAAATGCAACATAAAGTTAATGGCTTCGCCAGTTGGAAGAGTCGCTTCGCTGGCGTTCTTCATGGGCAGACCTTGGTCTGCTTCATGCACTGTGAAGCTCAGCAGAAATTACCAGTGCTTACATGTCAGGAGAACTTGTTTCTGGAAGGAATTTTGCCCGGTGTGACATTAATAATTTATGAATAGGCCGATACATAAAACCACACTGTACAATGCACCAAGTAAGCTGCATAAACAGAACTAAACTGGTCAATAAAAGTAAAAGGAAGAGAAAAAGAAAACATTAAAATCTAAGTAGGTAATATGTGAAATACAAACACTATCTTCAATGTGTTATAAATAATCAGAAAATACAAAAAAAAAATCATGTAGGGTCACATAACACGTGTACTTTTTTTGTTGTTGTCTGCTTGCTATATAGCAGGTGGGACTTGGATATGTTAATCTAGCTAAAAAGATTTTTAAAATAAGTGTTTATGGACTCATCTAGTTAGAGAAGACTGATGCATTTGACCCTGTCTTGTGTACTGTCAACAGAATTGTTAGCAAAATTTAAAATTTATAAACTTTATTACATAAAAATACAAGAAAGTAAAAAGGGAGAGCCCAGGTTTATTTTGAAATGTTGGCAGTTAGGGAAGAAAATTAATTTTTTTTTACTTAGACAATTGGGGAAACGGTAGAAACAAGTCGTCTTGATACACGAGGAGTGGAACTTACCAACTTCCTGCTTACTGAGTTACTGGCTCACTCAGAGTTCAATTAGCTACGACACAATATGAAACAAAAGGAGTATTGGATTCTTCTAATCAGTTGAATTACCAGGTTGAAGTTCTAAATTAATGCTTTGTTGTTTGACCTACAGTTTATTGTTGAATTTGTATTTTATTCATTCATTTAATTTCTCTATTTTTCTCATATCCTTCAGAAAAAACTCCATCACTCGCAGAAATTAAATATGTATAAATTACATTTTTTTTTACCATTATAAATCTGAGATGTTATGAAGATCCGAATGAACAGATATTGCACTTTACTTGAAAATGGAATTATGGCCCAAAAGTACTCTCAAACTTCAAATATCAATGGTAATGAAAGTGTTTAATTCTATACATGAAAGTACCAAATGGTGGAGACTCAATTTAGTACTTTAAGTTCACAGCAGTTTTTTATTAAATAAAAGCCTTGGTGAGAAAATATGTTAAATCCTAGCACACAAGAGATTGCTCACTAAGGGCCATGGCAATCCTAGATGTCACTTAGTATTTACTATGCAGTTTGCACCAGGGTAGGCCCTAAGGAGAGTCATTGAAATACAAAACAGATCTTGTTCCTAATGAATTCAACACACTGCTAACAGGAGGAAGGAAGGAGTCCAAGAAAATGATCAGAATTTAACGTTTCCAATAAGCCATTTATTCAGCGAGGACGAATGCACAAAGACTTAGCAATATATTCTCTGCGTAGGTTTTACCAAGCTTACACACCTGGAAAAAAGGCTGAGGGTCAGTGGGAGAATTATCTATAAGAAAAGGTACAAAACTCTTTTCAGCTTCATCCCAACTCTTTCCATGTCTCCCGCGTGCTTCCCCTCATACATATTCTTTTTCTAGAATACAGTGGTTTTATTTATGTTTGTTAAAACTTGTGTTCAAAATGCTCATTTTGGTTCCAGATATGGCTGTATTTTATCTCCACCCCAAAGAAAGAATGGTGTTGAGCCTCCTGGCCACGAAAACCTCAGCCATATGTCTAACACACAGTAAACTCTGTAATTCCCCATTTATGAATAGGAATGTTGCCAGGCAGTGGTGGCGTATGTCTTTAATCCCAGCACTTGGGAGGCAGAGGCAGGCAGATTTCTGAGTTCAAGGCCAGCCTGGTCTACAGAGTGAGTTCCAGGACAGCCAGGGTTACTCAGAGAAACCCTGTCTGGAAGAACCAAAAAAAAAAACAAACAAACAAACAAACAAAAAAAAACGGAATGTTTAATTGACACCCCCCGCCCCCACCCTGCGTCCTCAGTGGAGTGTAAATTTCACAAGCACTCATCAGCCATGTATAGTACTCCTGGTGGATCTCCAGGACTCAAGCACAGAGGTGGTGCTCAGTAGCTACTGGTAGAGAGAAAGACTTAGCTCTTCCTTAATCAAGGCAAGGATACATCAAGGCTTGCCCATTGTTATTCCATGCTGTTTTGTCTTCATGGTGCATTAGTTACCCTCAGAATCACAAAGTATTTGCAGTCTTATGTTATCTTACACCACAAGATAAAGGCAGTCCTAAGGCTTATTTATCAAATGTTGGCTCATTCACTTACTTCTTCTCCATCTATTCAATAATACCACCAAAAGTGTGGTTGACACTGTTTTAGATGCTTGGAATACAATATTCTATAAAAACAACACAGATCATTAAACAGGATACAATTCCAGTTTCAAATATACTCTCACCATTTCATGGTTTCTTTTTAGACTGTATGATAGCTTATATTGATTGCCAATTTAACAGGCAATAGAATGATCTTGGAGATAACTGTGAAGGATTTTCTAGATTAGGTCAGTTGAGATGGGGGAAGATAAACCCTAACTGCTAGTGGAAGAGAAGAGAAAACAAGCTGAATTCTCTAGCATTTATCACTACTTCTTGACTATGCATGCCATGTGACCAGCTGCTTCCTGCTTTGGCTCCCTTACCTGTTCTGCTATGATGGAGTGTATCTCTGGGACTGTAGGCCAAAATAAACCCTTCATCAGGTACTCTGCCTTCATAACAAGAAAAGTTACTAATATAGATAAGTTTTTGCTATGTAGTTCAGGGAGGCTTCACACATAGGATTCCCTCATCCAGCTACCTGAGTGTTAGTATTACCAATGTACTTAACTATACCTAATCTTGCCAGGTTATAAATGTCAAAGCTATGTCTATATTATCTATATCTACATCTATATTATCTATATCTATCTTATACATACAGTGACATATATATGTAAAGCTGTCTATAGGATATAAAGACACACATGCTAGTAAACTATTATTAGTTAATACAGGCTTATTAAACATGATGTCTGCTATGAAACGCTACTACATTGATAAACTCACCATGATAGCACTCAGATGAATCTGATACTTTTCAAAGCCAGGGATTTACTCTCTTCAGCCTTTCACGACTCGGTCTGTAACTGGACTGCTTTTTTGATAATTGCTTTTATGACTGATTTAAGTACTCAGAAAAAAAAGCCTGGGGCCACTATCATGCACATACCTGCAGTTTTACAATGTAATTTATTATTAGAATATACAAAATAATGTCATTAGTATTTGATGATCATTATAGAAAGGGAGCTACCTAAGTGCTCACACCATGCTCATAACATGTATATAAGCACATCTTCTTCTAATGACACAGGGACAGCATATGCTATATGTACCATTTTTGAGATGGACATTTCAAAAGCCAAAAGAAAAAAATACAAATGGTAAGTAAATAAGATACAAGTACAATTCATCTTCATCACCAAAATAATGCAAACTAAAATTGTATCTATTGTTAGAAATATCAAAAAAAAAAAAAAAAAAAAAAGACAGAGCAGTTTTGCTGATACTGTCAGAGAATTCTTCTATCTCTACTCAGGAGAGGACAGTCAACTGTCAGAAATGTTAGAAGTGCTGTTTGTTCAAATAAATGCAATATAATTTTTAAAATTTTTTTTCATATTTATTTTCCTGAAGAATATAATTATGTTCTGGGAAGAAATCATATATAATTTTTATAATATAGAATTTATTTTAAATCATCATAATGCATAAATAGAACAAGTCAAATATAGATTCACAGCAGAAAATAGAATTTGTCTGCTCATCATTGACCTGGTTTCTAAGTATAACTACTTTTATAAGTATTTCTAGCTACATATTTTAGTATTTGCCTCATTTTCTCACACATGCTTTTAGGAGAAGTGACTGGTTCAGAACTAACCCTAGAAATATGATAAGCTGTGCTCACAGAGATTAGGGATAGCATGTTTATCCCATTGGTATTTGTAATAGCAAGAAAATTGGCAGCGCCACTTATTTAAGCTGTCTGAATAAGCGATAACCAAATGCACAACACGATATTAGGCAAAGAGATCTATTTAATGAATGATAATGAGTAAATAAACAATTTATGCAAGTACATATAAGAATATAGGTGGGGATTATTTTTAGATAGTGGGTACTCTTAAAGACAAAGTTTATTTTGTGCCATTAGCTGACTTCAAAAATTCTCTTTAATAAACATGATTGCCCAGAAACATGAACGCTTGGTTTAATACTTCTATTTTATCTTTCAGTTTAATTTCATGTAATGTGATGTGGGGCATCATGTGAAGGAGTCAAGGGAAGGGCATACTTTAGTTATGAATATTTAAGAAACATCACTCCCTATTTTAAAATGCTTATTTTGTTTGTATTAGTTGTTTGAAAATTTCACACAATGTGTTTTGATCCTATTTATCCCTTCCATAGCCTTTCCCAGATCCATTCTGCTCCCCTTTTGTGCAGACTAAATTTTATGTCAACTTGAAACAAACTAGAGTCATTTTGGAAGAAGGAACCTTAATTAAGAAAACGATGCTATCAGATTGGCTTGCGGGTAAGTCTGTGATGTATTTTCTCTATTGAGGATTGGTGTAAAATGGTCCAGCTCACTGTGGGTGGTGCTGCCCTTGGCCTGCTGGTCCTGGGTGCTAAAAGAAAGCAGCCTTAGCAAACCATGAGGAGTAAGACAGTACGTATCCTTCTCTTATGGCTTCTGAATCAGCTAGGTCCTGATTGCAGGTTCCTGCCTTGCCTGAGTTCCTGTCCTAACTCACTTCAATGGTGGACTGTAATTTGGAATTGGACTTGATCTAAACCCTTTCCTTTCCAAGTTGTTTTCAATTGTGGTGTTTTATTACAGTGATACAAACTCTTAACTTCCTATCCAACTTTGGATCTTCCCTTTTCCTCATCAATTTGTGCTGCTCAAATATTTATTGGATGTGTGGATTTCTGGTGGATCACGCACAGCCCATCAGCTAGATTTTTAAAGAAAACTGACTGTTTCTTTCTTAGAGGTTAATAATTGCCACTAACTCCTGAGCGAGTGGTAGACGTTCATGTCCAAATCCTTTCTTCATGTTGAAGTTTGGCCTAGTTTTAGGCTTATCCATGCCTTGTGCATGGTGTCACAAGTCTATGGGTATGTTCATGCTGCTACTCTGTTATATCCGAAAGACACCACTTCCTCATAATCACATATGAACCCTGGCTGTTATACTCTTTCTGCACCCTCATCTTCAAGAATCAAGATGACACAGGTTTTGCATGACAGAAGAAAGCTAGTTTGATGTAGAGTCTACTTTGATCATAAGATACATTGCATCAAGAGCTCTGAAAAGACCTGACAAATAAATGATGCACTACAGCCTGGAAAACGGCAAATCTCTAGCCATGGAAGTAGGTTGGTGAGACAGAAAGGGTAGTATGCATATCTAGGCATTGAGAGAGAGAGAGAGAGAGAGAGAGAGAGAGAGAGAGAGAGAGAGAGAGAGAGAGAACAGGTGGTCAGATTATAAAAAAACATACTCATTACAAGAAATTGGAGGTGTCAGATTTGGAGAAGTCTAGAGGGGAGGACGGAAATAGGAAGTAGATATGAATGTATTTCATTGCATACATGTATAGTTCTCAAGAATAAAGAAAAATTAAGAATAGTACAAAAGAATTTAAAAACAGTATAGTTATTCTACCCATGGAGACTCAGTTTATCAGGATTGGCAGGAAGCACCTTTACCCATTGAGCCACCCTACAGGCTCCATATTATGGTGCTATTAAGTATGTGTCCAAGGTCATGAGTACCAGAATCAATCTTGCTCAAAGTAAAACTTGAACAGTTCCCCTGTAGACCTACTGTGTCAGGGGACTCAACAATCTATGTTCCAAAGAAACTTTCAGACCTTTGTAATGCATGAAAGAGTTGCAGAGCCAGTGGGTCAAGGAATTACCATGAAGGTGACTTTCAGAATTAGTATTAAAACTGTAAATGTTCTATGCTACTGGTAGGGAGTCCACATTCAAAAGCTGCATGCTTTTGAGATTCTATATACTGACTCTAGAAACTTGCAGCCTTTGCAGTACACAATGGTTAGGGCATCTTAAGCACTTTGAACTTTATACAGTATAAAAGTGCTTATGAGAAATTCCTGCCAGAATTTATGAGTTGTAGCAATTGTGTGCATTTGTAGTTTGGTTACTTAAAGGTGAAAAGGGTTACATATGTCTAATAATGTTATTTTGTCATTTGCACAAATAAGAAGTGCTAATGACAAACTAAAAGCAGGCTTGGACAGTCTGACAAGTGAATAAAATCTAGAAACAAGCCTGAAGACTTTGAAGAAAAGGAGAACCATTAGAAATGTTGTGGGGCCACTGGATGAGAATGATTAGCACAGAGGGCTGAAACACCCAGGATGCTCATCTGTGAACACTGCACTGAAAGTGTGGAATTAGAATGTGCAAAGCTATCATGATAAAAATGGTCCTCTTGACCCACTCCAGGTTTAAATGCTTTCGATCTGATTAAAATGCCCATGGGTGGTAGGTAGGTCCTTCAAGGCTGAAAGCTACAGACAGAAAACCGTTTAGCCACCATAGGCTCATTAGATGGGTCATGGGGTGAATCACTGGCCAGTATTAATCATGGATACCTACAAGTCAAAAGCAACTTGTACTGGACTTATTAAAAGTTGCCTCAAAGAGATGGTGCATATATTTATAGTGGAATCTTCATTAACATATTGCTTTAACAATTCATGAATTCTGCGAGACCTGGCAAAATGACTTACGCCATGATGAATGTGCTTTACTTTTTAGATGTTTTTTTAAATCATGCAGGCTCTTGAACAGAATGACCTGTAGAAGACACAGTAGGGAAAGCCAGTGTCTCCCTTTTGAAACCAGCCTTGTCACCCACTCCATATGCTATTCCCAGAGAGACATTCTGCAGGCAGACTACCCAGAAATATCTCATTTTGATCACTTTATCATTGGCTGTTACAAAAAGGCAAAGATAATAACACCAGCAAGATAATAATGGAGACTGAGAAATTAGAGAAGTATAGGCCAGGGATAAGAATAAGTATATTAATGCACCAATGTTGGAATTGGGTAATACTGTCCATATCCCATAAGACTATGTGTTTCAGGGGTCTTCTGAACCCTGGAGACGATTAAAGGAACAGAGGAGTAGAGAGAAAATTTGAACCTGTGTTTTATCCATTGAAGTCACTAATAACCTTGGCTACTTTCCAAAAAAGACCAAATAACTCCCGCCTTTGTTCATTTTTGCTTGATTTCTCAGGTCTCATCTTATTATGTGAACTACAGCATTGTTTTCAAAATGGCTACATTTATTCTTTTGCTCATGGGCTCATTTATATATACTAAGCTTATTTCGTGTCTACTGTGTGATATTAGTTGATCTCCAAGACTTCGCAACAGAGATGGAACAAACAAGAACAGAGCATAGGAAGCATCTAAAGAAAAGTAAAAGATGGTATACAATAAAGGAATGAACTGAATGTAATTAAGTGCCAGCCTGTATGGTGTCGTGGGCAACACTTAATTAAACCCAGGCCACAAGCCATATTCTACTTCTAAGAAAAGACTTTCCTATAATCTCGCATTTTGTACTATAACTAACACCTGGACTTCAGTCCAGTCATGTAATTTAGCAATGCCTATATTTCCATGCTCAAAAAAGCAATTCATTGTTCTTCGAGGATAAATGTTTTTAAAAAACCCCATTTGTTCAGTTATTAGGGGGAGGGAATGTAGATCAGATAGTATTTAGTGATTGACTTTTCAAATTTAATTCCTCTGGGGAAAATATATAGACTTATGAAATCCAGAGAAAGCACTAAGGCCAACACTTCATGCAAAATAAAGCTCTGACCTTATCCAAAAAGTTATGATCAAATTTTTTTTTTTGTAAATTTTCTTCCTGCATTTACTAAATCAAAGTACAGCAAGAAACTGATTTAGAGAACACTATGAACCATATGGCATGCTCGCTAATACAACATGTCTGGAAGGAAACTAAGTTAACACATATGGCTTTACATTTACAAATGAAGACTCATCCATCATCAAAGAATTGGAATGCTCACTGCCATGACATGAAAAAGAAGTTATTGGGGGTATCTGTTTTCATTTGTGTACTGTCCCCATTAACATAAGGCAAGTAGGGAGAGGACATGTGTGCATTTCCTGGACTTGATCTGGGGTATACAACAGAGTCTTCAAAGGGATGAAAGGGCTGAAGCCTCTCTGATATGTTATACCAGTCTCATGTTAGAGATTATGTATGTTATGGAATCTTCAAAAGAGTGGACTTACACATCTGGTCAAGGTCATAAACACTACTAGAGATTCTAAAAGAAAAAAAGTATAATGCAAAAGAAATAGAAGACAGTTCAGGAGTAAGGTCCTGTGCTTATCCCCAAATACAGTGTGTTCTCTTTCTAGTGAAAGCATGCAGCCATCTTCCATCTCCTCACATGTGTGATCAGAGGAGGCACAAACAAGAGGGCTTGTTTTAAAATTCCATTATTGACAAAAGCAACAGGAGAAGAAACCAAATATTACTAGGTCTTCAGTGCTGCCAAGACCTTCTTAGAATCTCAGCAAAAAAATTGTTATTTTTCCTTCTAATTTTGACCTTTTCTATACGGCAGATGTTGACTTCTTTTCTCTGCCTGTGTTTCTAATGGAGCTTGAAATTAACATGACTTTTTGTTTACCTCTTAATTTGTGTGCCGCCATCATTGGTGTTGTCAGTGTAGTTCTGGGAATAGGGTTTGCTTATTGTTTCTGTTGAGCAAGCAAATGGAGAGAAGCAGAAAAGACGGCTGTGCTCATTGTGTTCTGGCACCAATGCCCCTTGTCACCACAGAAATGGTCTTTCCTAAGCAGCCAATGACGCTCTGCCAAAGGTGGATATAAAGATGAAGGAGCACCTTCAAGTGCTCTTGCTTATGGCATTCATGGCTGGTCTCGACACAGTTGAGCATATCCTGACTCCCCTCTACTTTCTGAAAACATGGTACCCAGACATCATTCCTCTTTCTGATTATCTCCATTCTTCAGAGCATCTTTTGTGATCTCCCTGGATGGGCGTCTCATTTCCTATTCTTTTTAAGGTTATTTCAAGTTCTTCAGACACTTCCTTATATGGAGATTCTGCTAAATTCACCTTATTTTCTGATTTTGCTTTTGTCTTTTTATTCTAATTTAAACATATGCTTCATAGTCACATGAAGTCTAGTCTTAGAAAGAGGTGATGAATGTTTCTTTTAAATTTAACTTTTATTGCTTATTTGTGTGTAGGGTGTGCATACATGCACTTGTGCCATCCATGGTGCATGTGAGGAGGTCAAAGGACAACTTACAGGTGTCTGGTCTCTCCTTTAGCCATCAGATTTGCACAGGAAGTGTTTTTACCCTTTGAGCTTTCTCATCTGCCCAGGACATAGTATTTCTTCCACCAGAAAGCATATGGTAACTGTGCAACAAACCTAAGATTTTATTAAGTCTTTGATCCTAGTGTCTTGTTCATTCACTTTACTTGCTCCTGTCCTAACATTCACTCTCCCCAGGAAGAGTTTTCAATCAGTACATATGTTTCAAAGACATAGGCACATTTTTAATTTTATGATTAACTTCTAAAATGATTTCACTGTAAAGGGCATAATTCTCACCTATTAAAATGTACAATCCAGAGCCATTAAGTGCACTCATACATTGAACCACCATTGCCAACCCTTTCCAGAACTTTCTCATCACTCCCAACAGAAATTCTGTGTCTAGTGACATTCCATGATCCTCTATCACTGCTTCTTAGGACCTTTGTTCCACTTACTGTCTTTTTATGAGTATGGCCATTCAAGAAACTTTCTGTGACTACAATTATACAATATTTGCTGGTCTCTGCTAGGCTTATTTTACTTAGCACAATCTTCCAACTCTTAACTGACACTGAAATATCTATTGAGATTTCACTAAATTTTATGGAAGAATAATATTTCCCTGTATCCCCACCATATATTATCTATTTGTTTTTATCAATATTTGGTTGCTTCCCCCTTTTAGCTATTGTGAATAGCTAAATATGAATGATATACGTATCTTATTTGAATTATCAATTTATGGACAAATGTCCAGTTTGGTTCATCAGATTTCTCATATTTATCTAGAGATAATGTCCAACTCATTCTTAAATAGCAACCTATCTAGATATACCACCTAGGTTTGCTTTCCTCCATCTGCCTGCTTTTAGGTGAATCTTTTATCTTTTCTTGCCAATTCTATGTGGAACTGAATTCCCAAGCTTCCTATCACATAGACATTCGGGTGACTTTAGCCAATGAGAGGCACTAGACGCACAGGAAAAGCCCATTGTAACCTGAGTTCTGCTTGGCAGCCAGTGCTCCTGGGCTCTGCCTTTTCTCCCCCTCCCCCTTGAGAAGGTAGAAGCTTACTACTGCTGATAAACTCTGGGTTACTTCATATTTTTGAGATTTAGGATATTTAACTCTTTTATGATTGCATTGAAATCTTTCTGTATTAAGTCTCTTTAAACACATATTAGGAATGAAATCTGTGTTCTTGTCTGGAAGACCACTGATAACTGTCCTACTAGTCAGAGAGAAGACAAAAATGTGTTAGTCTACAGAAGGTGTGCAATAACTTCCACTTGCCTAGAATCAATCACTCACCCAACAGAACAATTCTGTGAGATGCTGTAGCTCAGTTTCTTGTAGTATGCTATAGCCATGTGAATAAGTTCTGGCTAAAGTGATTAAAATGAAAGTTCTAATTATTTTTCAAAAGCCAGGGACCCTATAGGTTCTTTGTATCTCCATGCTGGAACATGAAAACAAGGTCCATATTTCAGGGTGGGTAGGACCAAATAAAGCAGGAACCCAAGTCCTGGAGACCACTATGGCATTCAGCTGTCACTCAACCTCTCCTCTGCCTATAGCTGCAGTTTTACATGAGCACTAAGTTGAACTTTCTTTTACCTAAGTTGTTATTCATTTGAGACTGTTTATTGCAGCCAAGGCAAACCTCAGCCAACTCGGGATCCAAATCATGAGCTCTGTTTTGTCCTTGACTACTGATGAATCTCTTTGTACTTTTCCTTAATTAAAGCAGGGTATTCTATCATTGGATCATGTCCTAAATTTTGATCTCTTCCTGTTTATACATTTTACTGACCTACCCTACTCTAAAATGCTTTAAAAAAAAAAAAAACCCATTATCTCTTTTAACAGTGTCTGCTTTGTCAATTAAGTTTGTTCTGAAAGGGAAGGGGGTAAAATTTAAGCTGATATCCAACCTAGAAAATGATTAAAGTCTGGACATTAGAGAATTTTTAATTAAAAGCCTGGGAACATTGTTCCTTGGGTATTAATAAAGTCAGTAAAATGGAGAACCAGTATGACCTAACATCACATGACAGGCTGTTAGTGTCCTGGTCTGATAGTTCCTCTTCATGGAGCTGATGGGCTGTAACCTCATCTAATAATTCCAAGCACAGATAAATCTTGCCTATGCTTTACCCTAGTGAGCATCAATTAGAAATATAGACTTGTAGAATGGTGGTTCCCACACTTTATTGTGTGTGAAAATCATTTGGGAGAACTTTTCTGAAATAAAGAAGATTCACATCCTTGTGCACATCACTTAGTTGGACTAGAGTTCGGGGCCAAAAACTTTCTGTTGAAAAGAACCCCTGGTACCTCTTAAGCATATCGTCTGTGGATCACTCTATAAAAGATGCTGAATCTAGGGGACTTGTAAGGCAACTACAAGTGAAAACCTGTCATCAGCTAGGGGCAGGATAAAAGAACATTAATTGATATCTCCCACATGCCAAAGGATCTCCCCACATTCAGACAGTGTCTCACTTTATGCCTTTAATAAATCTGGGTACTATTGGTACTATTGTTTTATAGTGAGCAACCTGAAGCCTACTTGCTTAAAGTTACAAGACAACTTGAAAGGCATAGGAGTGTGTATTTAATATTCTGTTTCTCTAGTTTCATCCTATACTCTTTCCATCAGGCTATGTACTCCTAGACATTGACCTATATAGAAAATATCAGTTAGTCAACAAAATGATGGACTGGGTATTAGGACTATCTTGTACCTCACTGGTACAATTAGGAATAATTATGCTCTAATTGCATTTTGAGAGAAAAGTTTTATTTTAACAGGAAGGGTGAAGCTAAGTGATGAGAGAGAGAAAGAGAGAGAAAGAGAGCGGGGGGGGGCATGGAGACAGATGTTCACGTGTCTCCACCAGTCAAAGATAGTTTATATATCTAGGTTGGGTATTGGGTTATACTTCTGATTGAGCATTACCAAACTTATAAAGCCTTTGATTAACATTTTTAAAAAATGTATAAAAGCAAAAAGGAAAAGGGGGCATGGGATAGGGGTTTTCTAGGGAGGGAAAATGGGGAAAGGGGATGGCATCTGAAATGTAAATAAAATATTAAAAAAAAGAAAACATCAGAGGCCATCTGCCTCTAGTTTCTTGTTGGATTGAGTTCTATTATTGTGAAGTATGGTTAGATGGTAGGAGAAAGAGAAAGTAAGAAGTAGGTTAGGATATTTCTACCATTCCACTCCCTGTACAAGTATGTTGAAGTAGTATGCAAACCCTTTTCCTGCCCTACTGTCTATCTAAGATTTTGTAACTGTAGTTGTTTCTTCATGGAGTTCTTGGTTTGAATGAGAATGGCTCCCATAAGTTCATGTATTTGAATGCTTGGTCCCCAGTTGCCAGGACTAATATAGTAAAAATGGCCATCTTGCCAAAAGCAATGTATAGATTCGATGCAATCCCCATCAAAATTCCAACTCAATGCTTTATAGAGTTAGAAAGAGCAATTCTCAAATTCATTTGGAATAATAAAAAAACCTCAAATAGCAAAAACTATTCTCAACAATAAAAGAACTTCTGGGGAATCACCATTCCTGACCTCAAGCTGTATTACAGAGCAATAGTGATTAAAACTGCATGGTATTTGTGCAGAGACAGGCAGGTAGATCTATGGAATAGAAGTGAAGGCCCAGAAATGAACCCATACACCTATGGTCACTTGATCTTTGACAAAGGAGCTAAAACCATCTAGTGGGAAAAAGACAGCATTTTCAACCAATGGTGCTGGTTCATGGTCAGCATGTAGAAGAATGCAAATTGACCCATTCTTATTTCCTTGTACAAAGGTCAAGTCCAAGTGGATCAAGGACCTCCACATAAAACCAGATACACTGAAACTAATAGAGGAGAAAGTGCGGAAAAGCCTTGAACACATAGGCACAGGGGAAAAGTTCCTGAACAGAACACCAATGGCTTATGCTCTGAGATCAAGAATCAACAAATGGGACCTCATCAAATTGCAAAGCTTCTGTGAGGCAAAGTACACTGTTTTAAAGGACAAAACAGCAACCAACAGATTGGGAAAAGATCTTTACCAATCCTATATCTGTTAGAGGGCTAATATCCAACATATACAAAGAACTCAAGAAGTTAGACTCCAGAGAATCAAATAACCCTTTTAAAAATGGGGTATAGAGCTAAACAAAGAATTCTCAACTGGGAAAACTCAAATGGCCGAGAAACACCTAAAGAAATGTTCAGCATCCTTAGTCATCTGGGAAATGCAAATCAAAACAACCCCAAGATTCCACCTCACACCAGTCAGAATGGCTAAGATCAAAAACTCAGGTGACAGCAGATGCTGGCAAGGATGTGGAGAAAGAGCAATACTGCTCCATTGTTGGTGGGATTGCAAGCTGGTACAACCACTCTGGAAAACAGTCTGGTGGTTCCTCAAAAAATTGAACATAGCATTACTTGAGGATCTAGCTTTATCATTCCTTGGCATATACTCAAAAATTCTCCAACATATAACAAGGATACATACTCCACTATGTTCATAGCAGCCTTATATATAATATCCGGAAGCTGCAAAGAACCCAGATGTCCTTCAAAGGAGGAATGGATACAGAAAATTCAGTACATTTACACAATGGAGTACTATTCAGCTATTAAAAACAATGAATTCATGAAATTCTTATGCAAATGAATGGAGGTAGAAAATATCATCCTGAGTGAGATAATCTTTAGAAATTCGAACAAAATACTCACTGGATCAAATACATAGACAAAGTGTGGAGCAGAGACTGAAGGAAAGGCCTTCCAGAGACTGTTTCACCTGAGAATCCATCCTACATACAGTCACCAAACCCAGACACTATTATGGATGCCAAGATGTGCATGTTGACAGGAACCTGATATAGCTGTCTCCTGAGAGGCTCTGCCAGAATCTGACAAATACAGAGGGGATGCTCAAAGCCAACCATTGGACTGAATACAGGGTCTCCAGTGGGGTCCCCAATGGAGGAGTTAGAGAAAGGACTGAAGGAGCTGAAGGGGTATGAATTCCCATAGGAAGAACAATAATATCAACCAATGAGACACCCCACAGCTACCAGGGACTAAACTACCAACCAAGGAGTACACATGGAGGGACCCATGGCTCCAGCCACATATGTAGCAGAGGATGTCCTTGTTGGGCATCAATGGGAGAAGAGGCCCTTTGTCCTGTGAAGGCTTGATGCCCCAGTGTAGGGGAATTCAAAGGCGGGAGGTGGGAAAGGGGATAACAATTAAAATGTAAATAGAAAAAAATATCCAATAAAATAAAAGAAAAACGAAAAAAGAAAAAAACTTTTAAAAAGAAATGAATACTCAAATTCATATTCCAAATTAAAAAAGACTCCCTTGCAGCTAGGTTACAGGTCCATCTAGTTAAATACTGACTTATGCATAAATGCATAAAAGCATGGTGAAGGCTTTACCTTCACAATAAGGGATTCTGGATTTTGCTAAGCAGAACTCTGGGAAACAAACAGAACTTTATAGGTTTACTGAGACAGTTGCAAAAATGATTATTTCCTGATCATAGCTCAGACAGTTTGCTACTAATATCAATGATTTCCCAGATTCTTTCTTGAACCTCCAGCTCTCTTTATTGAGGCAGAAAGTGTCCTTGACCTGACAGGGTAAGATAAGTGGACGACGTGTTCACCTGTTTTTTTCTAGGAGTCCAGCAGCAAACTTGGACTTCCTCCAGTCCTTCTGACAACTTTGCAATCATGTAATTTCCTATGTTGAATAATGTCTGCTTAAAATAGCATGAGTGATTCCATTTCCTGCACATGTTCTGCAGGAATGGTGTTTCTGCCAGATAAAAAAGCTTATTAAGGTCAGGGTCTATATGTTGTCATGTCCATATTCCTATGTCTAAACTGACATGAATTACATAATAAAAAGACTTCAAAGCATCAAGAAGTATTTTACTATTCTAACAAGGTACAAAATATCCTCACAACTATTAACTAATTTAATTCTCATAGTAGCTCTATGAAGTCAGGACAGTGAGTCTCCTTTTATGGATATAAAGAGCAGGCTCAGAAAGGTTTATAAAATCTCAAACTATGTGATACAGGAGCTGGTAGCTATGGTCAGGTTTCACATCAAGCTTGTCATCTTCAAAACCCCTATTCTACCACTAGGAAATATAGTTCTGTGGTTACGTGTTTGGATCACAATCATGAACTCCTAGATTCAATTCCCAGAGGGGAAAAATTTACTGTTATTATGAAGGTGAGGCTGCACTGGCAAAATCCTCATTCTTTCTACTATAGCTTAATTCTATGAGAGATGGATTTGAGAAGGAAAACACAGGAAAAATTAGATTGCCTTAATTGACTCATTAAAATATTAATTACTGACTTTAAAAGTTGACTGTTGAGGATGAAAAACAACTGTTACCTCAAGAATTGTTTCCATGGCTGGGATGTTGACCTTGCAGTTAAGAATACTTATTGCAGAATATCATTTGGAATCTGTTTTGTTTTATCCTATATCTCTATCTATATCTGGGCTATCTAGCATCAGGCTCCTGGCCATCTAGGTAGTGTCAGATCTGCACTTTCTCTTGTGGCATGGACCTGAAGTTGGACGAGTCATTCATTGGCCAGTCCCACATGTTTTGCGCTACAATTACCCTGGCAGATGTTGCAGGTAGGACACACAGTAGTAGGATTGAAGGTTGTGTCTGGGTTGGTGTCCCAGTCCCACCACTACCTGATTACCAGTTTGGAAGATGGCTGGTTCAGTCTCCATATCCCCATTTACTAGGAATCTTCCCTAGGGTCACCCTCATAGATTCTAAGGAGTTTCCATTGCACTAGGTTTCCACATTACCCTCCAAGTACCCCCACATTCCAGTTGTCTTTCCCAGTACCCTCTCTCTCCATGCCTTCCCACCCCATCCAATCCCTCCTGTTCTCATCCTCAAATGCCTCAACTCCACTCCAAAAAAGTCAGTGAAATGATACTTAATGATATTCTGCTACACTCATATACCAGAGCCTAGCCCAGTCAGCATTAGAGAGGCTTCATCCAGCAACTGATGGGAGCAGATGTAGAAACTCTTCAGCCAAACATTAGGAGGAGCTCAGGGAATCCTGAGAAAGGGGAAGGGATTAGAGGAGCCAGAGAGGTTGAGAACTCTAAAAGAATACCATCCACATAACTAAGCAGGGCTTACAGGGGCTCAGAGAAACTGAAGTGACAATTATGGAGCCTGCTTTGGTGTGAAGTGGGTTCTCGAATATATGTTGTGGCTGTGTAGCTTGGTGTTCTTGTGGGATTTCTAACAGTAGGAGTTCTTGAGTAGGAGTTCCTTCACCTGTTCTTGAGACTCCTTTCCTCCTACTTACTCCAGCCTTGATATAAGGGTTTCTGCCTAATCTCTTTCCTATCTTGTTATGCCACGTTTAGTTGATATCCCTTGGAGGCCTGATCTTTTCTGGAGTGTAATGGAAGAGGAATGGATCTTGGGAAGAAGGGGGGGCATGAACTGGGAGAACTATAGGGAGGGAAAACTGTTGTCAGGATGTAATATGACAGAGAGAGAGGAAGGGGGAGGGAGAGGGGGAGGGGAGAGGTAGGGGAGAGAGGGAGGGGAGGGGGAGAGGAAGAGGGGGAGGGGAGAGAGGGAGGGGAGGGGAATTGGGGAGGGGAAGGGGAGTGGGAGGGGAGGGGAATTGGGGAGGGGAAGGGGAGTGGGGGGGACTTGGGGAGAGGGGGAGGGGGAGGGGGAGGGGGAGGGGGAGGGGGAGGGGGAGGGGGAGGGAGAGGGGGAGGGGGAGGGAGAGGGAGAGGGAGAGGGAGAGGGAGAGGGAGAGGGAGAGGGAGAGGGAGAGGGAGAGGGAGAGGGAGAGGGAGAGGGAGAGGGAGAGGGAGAGGGAGAGGGAGAGGGAGGGAGACTTCTTGTTGCAGACTATCTGGGTTTGGGTCTTAGCGCACACATGGCAGCTCACAGGTATTCATAACTCAAGCTATTGGTGATCCAACCAACACCTTTTTCTGATTTCTGTGGGCACTAGGCACCGATGATGTATTCGTACATATATACACATAAGCAACAGACTCATAAAAATAAATAAATCTAAAGCAGTATTTTTTTTTTTTAAATAAGTTCCCTAAAACGTGCAAAGTGCTACACCTCAGTGTAGAGTCTTTACAGGCATGTTAATTGCTCAGGCCTTTGAAAGCAAACTCACAAAGCTGTCAACACAATTCTTGTGGGCAGACTAAGAAGTTGCTGAAGCCTTCCCCTGAGAAGCCACCTTCATGGAAATAAAGACAGCTCAAGGCCTTGAGGGTCTCCCAGTTACTAGTAGAGGATACTGACTAGCGATCAACAAAATAAATTCCTGGGACAACAAACTGGAGACCCAAAGAGGCATTCTTGAAATAATGAGAACCCTTAGGAATTTGCACTATTTCCCACTCCCATTAAGGTAATCGTTACATAAGCACACTGAACATATTTGTCTGTTTTCACTTAAGTTTTGCCACTAGACTGACGCACCAGAATTTTAATGCTCTATCATTATATATTCTGTGGATTGAAACAGTGTGGTGTTTTGGATGGGAACAGAATATTTTACATTTTATTACCTATGCAGTAACTTTACGTCCGCTAAGTTCTGAGTTTCCCACTATCTCAAGACACGTTTCAGATAGATGTCAAATGCTTGCTTATTATAGGAAAAGACACAATCGAAGTGTGATGTTGTGGATGGACAATACAACCTGTTAAAACTAGTGGCAGAAGCTGTTCTCCTCTGTCTCTGTTTAGGTTATGGACTGACTTAGAGGGCATACACAGAATCCATGACCTGGGTTATAATTATTCTAGATCAGAGGTCCACAAACTTTTGCCCATGAGCAAAATATAGCCTAGCATGTATGTCTATAAGTAAAAATGCATTAGAAAAAAAAGCCAAATACACTCATCTACATATCATGTATGGTTGCTTTTGTGCTACACAGCACAATTGAATAGTGACAACAGACTCAACAAACTATTTGGCTGTGAAAGACCACTGTGTCCTGTAGCCAAGTACAAGGAAAGTTTGTTGATCTCTGTTTGAACGTGTGTAACATGAAGTTATTTAAACTCATCTGAGTGTTTGATTCTGAAGTAGGGCCAAGTGCCTGAATATAATATGTACATGTTGAGGCCCATGTGCTCTTGGCATCTATACCAGTGCCTCAGCCCAGAAGAAGGATCCCAGAAAAGATCCTTATTTTGAGTTGTCTTAGGTGGCTCCTCAACCTTACTGTGACCCACCTCCAGTAGAACTCTAGCTCTCTCACTTTAAAAAAAATCTCTCTTGCTATCTGATTTTAATAATCGACATCATGATTTTTTTAAACACAGAATGCTTTTCCCCTGTAGTTAATTTTTTTCAAACACCCAGAATCTTACCTTCAACAACATGCCGATCATTTTTGTGTTTATGTTTTGTTGTGGCCTTTGAGTTATTAATCATTTGTCGCCCTTCAGAGTTCTGTCTTCACTACCATTGTAGGGTATTTTCATATCAGTGGTTGCAATCAGATGATCTTCTCCTTCTCGCTCGCTTTAAAAAATGGTTGCACACGCTGCTGTTTCCCCACCATTCCTGGAATCACTATTCTTGTAAATTTTTTCATTGTATTATACCTGTACTTTGTTTAGAGTCCCCCTCCCCCCCCCCAGCAGAGAACCTGAAATGAGGGGTAGGTACGTCTTCTTGCACCAGCCTACCTCCCTAGTCTTCATTCCTATGTTGTCTAAAGTACCGTTTAGAGGCGCTCCCCTTTCTCACTTTCTTCTTAATCTTCAGCAATTGCTACTTTCTGAATGTTATATAGCTGCTCAGAACTTTGGCTGTTTATTTCCCACTTCCTGTAAAATGAACGAACGGCTTCTGACTGTGCAATCACTGAAACCGTGGCTCCATCTCTTGTGTCTTTCTTGTTTTGTACCTCTCTCAGATCTTCCTTGTGTTGTCTACTGTTACGTTAAGTCTCGTTATCCCTTACAGGTCAACAATCATTGTATCTGTCAACACCTACATCATGCATGTTCTGATGAATATTTATAAGAACATTTTATCCCAACTTTATCCTCTAAGCTCTTAGGGCATTTACATTTAATTGTATATTGTCTTAAAATGTGGTTTGATGTGGGTTAGTCTTTTTCCTCCTCATTAAATAAGTACGCCCGCCTATCCTCTACTGTTCCTACAGTGGCAATATCCCCACAGCCAACTGTAGCTTATAGTAAACAATTATAGAATGAATATGACAGGGGTCCCTTCTCTTTGCAATTTCAATGTATAATATTCAATATAGTCTTTCTGATAAAATTATTCTCCAATGTGTGTAGCGGAGATAGTAGGGTTCAAAAGTTAAATTATCTGTCCCAGTAAACAAATCAGTATGAATGACTTCATAGGAATCAGAACTGGCATCAGGGGCTTCACAAAGTGCTGAACTCATACCCTTTCTAGGATAGAGTCACAGGTGATGAACACAACCAGCAAAAGAAATCACTTTAGTTTGACATTGCACCAAATAAGAATATTCTTATAGTGATTATGAAGAGATTTCCCTTTAACAGCCACAAGAACAATAAACCTAAATGAGAATAAGCCTAAATGAGAAGACAAACAAGGAAAAGTTTATAGATGACTTTCTGTAGCTATGCACAGGATCTCAAAACTTGTTTTCCCTTTCATCAAGAGCCATTAGCATGCAACCATTAATGGAGAAATTGAAGAGATTCCCTCCTTCTTTCATGGTGGGAAATAAGGAAGGCATTTTCCTATCATCAGCATGCTCACTGGACCAGAAATCCATGTAGAATAGAAACCAAATTACGCCCTTGTATTGACATGTTAGCTCCAAGCACTGATGGTGTGCAGGTGTGAGAGCGCAGGGAGGAAAATTAGCTAATCTGATGGCAATTTGCTAATTTACAAGTGGAAGGAGGTGTTCTGGCTTTTCTTCACTCGCATTTCCTCACTTGGCCAAGTACAAGACAACAGCTCCAGCAGCCAAGGTGATGATTTTGGTGTACTTCCAAGTTTTGTCAGGCCTGCCCGTCAGCCCCCCACCTTTCCTGCAGGCGCCTACTTGTAGTGGCTCTCTGAGCCCAGGCTTATCAAGAAGTGTGGGGAATGAAGAGTTCTTATTTCTATCAGAAGGAGCATATTTTACTGAGACCATTTGGGAGACTAGATAGGATGTATGATAGTAGGCATCTCCCAAAAGCAACTTGGTCACTTCACACTGAAGGTAGTAGCTTGGGGAGGCCTGCAATGGGGCCAGTTGCGGTAAATATCTTTGAAAATAACAATTCCTATGATGCCATTTATCTTACTTTCCCTTAAGTCTGAAGCACTCATCGTGGTTTTCAGGACTCAACAGAAAGAACAAATACTCTAATTTATAAAGGTTTTCACCTCTGGTAATAATTTAGAAATTAGGTAGTGTCTTAGGGTTTCCACCGCTTTAAGTAGAAGCCATGAGTATGACGACCTTTATAAAAGGAAACATTTGATTGGGGCTGGCTTACAGTTCAGAGGATTAGTTATCATCATAGTGGGAAGCATGCAGCATGCAGGCAGACATGGTGCTGGAGACGTTGCTCAGGGTTCGACATCTGGATTGGTAGGCTACAGGAAGAAAGTGTGAGCCACTAAGCCTGGCTTGAGCTTCTGAAACCCCTAGTGACACACTTCCTCCAACAAGGCCACACCTACTCCACCAATGCCACTCCCTATGACTCTAGGGTGGGATACTTTTATTCAAACTACTACAAGTGGCTTTCAAATGGGGCATATTGTTATACATAAAGAATAATTTGGGAGAAATGAAGGAAGGAGACATGAACAGAATCATATGTTAGTAAATCATTTTTACTTGGAAGAGATTAAAGATTGTGGATTTCTGGAGAAATGGCTCAGCAGTTAGCCACACTTATTGCTCTTTGAGAGAACCTGGGTTTGGTTCCCAGCACACACATCGTTGTTCCTAACTGTTTATAACTCCAGTTTCAGGAGATCTTATGCCTTCTTTTGGTTCTCAGGCACTGAATACACATAATGCACTGTTATACAAGCAAGCAATACATTCATACATATAAAATAAAAATAAACAACTCTGAGAGAGAGAGACAGAGAGACAGAGAGACAGAGAGAAAGAGATATCAGGCCAAAAATGATGGTACAGTCTTTGATCTCTTCGAGCCAGGGAGGCAGAGGCAGAAGAGTTTTTTTTTAACACTCTATCTATCTATCTATCTATCTATCTATCTATCTATCTATCTGATACATATAGGTACTCTATCTGTATGTATACCTGCAAGCCAGAAAAAGGGCATCAGATCATATTATGGTTGTGAGCCCCTATATGGTTGCTGGGAATTGAACTCAGGACTTCCGGAAGAGCAGCAGGTGCTCTTATCTGCTGCGTCAACTCTGCAGGTCTGAGCTTTGTGATTTTTGAGGCCATTCTGTTCTACATAGCATATTTCAGGAGTGCCAGAACTATGTATAGAGACCCTGCCTTCAAAACTAACAAACAAATAAATGAGCAGATTAAAGGAGGAGAATCCTAAGACCATTTTTTTTTCTTATCTTCTTGGTAAAATTGTAAAGTAAGTGCCATTCTAAATATCTTCAGATGTCCCTATTCTAGTTCTCATTATCCCCATTAGCCTAAAATCAAAGAGCAGGATTAAAATGTAGGCTTGGCGTTTTAATATATATTTTCCTCTGGTATTTACTAAACTATTTAAAATCATAAATTCGATAGCGTAAAAGGAAATCTAAGTAGGATGACTCTGTTGTGCATGGAAACTTGAAGGTGGAAAATAAAACCAGTATTCTTATTTTGATTGTCATTTTTGAAATTATAGGTTCACATGATATCACAGAAAAGTATATAGGGACATTGTGTATACTGAAACTAGAAAACTGACATCAGTAGAATCCATTGGTTTTTAAGGATGTGAGTGTGTGTGTGTGTGTGTGTGTGTGTGTGTGTGTGTGTGTGCCCGTGCGTGCGCATGCCTGTGTGTGCATGTGTGTGTGTGTATGTGTGTGGGTTTGGGTGTCTGTTTAGAGATTTGGTCACACCTTTTACCTTGTCCACAATCCACATACAAAGCAGACCATTAGTGTGAGGGCTTCTTGCACTCTACTTTCAGGTCATCACACACACCCCATCCCTAGCTGCTGTAACTACTAATATGTTCTCTCTCTGCTTAGCTTTGTTATCTCAATAATGTCATGTACACAGAATCAGAGAGAATACAAGCTTTTGCAATAGTTCTAAAATATCATACCTCCCTTGAGATTGTGCCTGTCTGTGTCCTTCTTCTGAAATCCACATATTAATACTGACTTCTAGCATTGAGTTTAAAAATAGGCTTTTCAAAAGGCTAACTGTGTTAAAATGAGGTCCTTAGGATGAGTACTAATCTAACATGGCTTCAATCCTTATGAAAAGATATCTGGAGGCAGACTTGGAGGAATGAGCAGGTAGAGACATGAGGAAAGATGTGTAGCCTCCTACAAGTGAAAGAGAAAAGCTTCCAAAGGAACCAGCCCTACAGACTCCGTAATCTTCCTCAATCTTAGGTTCAGAGCTTCTAGATTTGTGAAAAAATACATTTCTATTATTTAAGCCATCTGGCCTATAATATTTTGTGATGGGAACACTAGCAAATGGATATAATAAATATGCTGATCTGAGCTCCTGCAATTCATTCCACTGCTAGTACATAGCAAGAAGAGATGCATAGATATATTCACACAAAGATCTGTTCAGACATATTCAAAGTAGCATTTTTACAGAGTTGTCCCAAATGGGAGACTGCTTGACTATTAATGATCTGAGGAAGATGTAAATGTATTTTGGTCCATTCACATGCTGCATAGTTTAGGGGAATGCATGAGCAGAAACACATATAAATGTCATAAACAAAAAGTTGGATAATAGAGGTAGATACCTTCATCTACATTATATGATTCCATTCATGATAAGTATACAAACGCAGATGGCATTATTGTTGACTATGAGAATTTAGCACTGTATTTATCCTTTGAAGGGTAGTATGTAGGAGCAATCTTTTTGTGCACTGTGTAAAGATGGTCCTTGTATCATTCAAATGCTAATTTCCATACCAGCAGAAAGTCAAGTACAGGCTGGACTGTTATTTTTATGAAGCATAACCTGTCTCACGGTTTTGTAAACATTTTTTTCCCATCACCTTGATTCAGCCTATGACTGGGTATCATAGTTAGGAAGGCTGGACTTCTGATTCCATCCAGGGATCCCAGGTAGAGAGAAGTAGAAAGAGGACCATGAGGAAGGAAGAGAAGAGGTGGCCATGAGGTACAGGGTCCAGGAGGAGTCATGATGAGCAAGTCTCCAAGAAATTTGCCATATGGTTACACAGAGAGCAGCTATGAGGACACACGTGGACAAAGTGATCCAGGGAAAGACCAGATGGGGTATTTATCTTAGTATGAACATTTTAGTCATATTAGAATAGCTCAGAGCCTGCCCAGTTTAGGTTTGCAGCTTGTTAATAAAAATACCAGGTCTTTGTGTCTATTATACAGCAGCAAAAGGGGTATAGCAACTCCCCTGAAAATTGTACTACAGTGGTACCTTTTATCAGCAGCGAGTGGGGCTTTTAGAGTGCTAGAGATGTTCTATTTATGGGTCTGAGTGGCAATGATGTGGTGTATTCAGTCCATCAAATCTCCTGATTGTACAGTTAATATAGTGTCACAGGAAGGTTATGCCTCAAGAGAAAAAAATAGACGGTAGTTTTCTTTAAAGAAACTTGGGCAAGGATGGCCAGCCAGTGGGTTCATGAGATCCATCTGTCTCCATCTTCCAATTTTTGGTTACAGACAGGCTTAGTGAAGCTAGACTCTTCACATGGATGCTAGGAATTCAAAATCAGGCTCTTTTCCTTTCAGAAAATATGTTCTTTCCCACTGAGTTATCTTCCCAGATCCCAAAGGGTTTGGGATATAAATATAGATATATTTATAACAGATAAGCAAATTTATATTTTTCAGAAAAAAAAACAGATAAAAACATATTCTATTCAAATGCTTTAGTTTCTCAGAATTTTATCCGGGCTTCCTTGTTGAAAAACGACTTCAAGATATTCAAAGTTAATAGCTCTTTGCTAAAGCAGAGAGATCGTTTTTGTTTTCATTCTGGCTAGAGGAGTCATTTATGGACCAGTGGAAGCTTTGAGTCTACCCTGTCTTTATGGTGTTAAGGGTATACATAACGCTACACTCCTTGGATTTACATACTAGTGGTGTTGTTTATTAGCTGTATGACAGGCTAGTTATTTAACTATGTGACTTCTCCATGCACCAGCTAATTCTCTACAAAAATGAAGGTGACAACATTTGTCTATCTTGTAGGTGCTCGGAATGGTTAAATTAGCATATTCTGACTGATGTAGTATGACCACTTCCGCTCATTCAGTATCCTTGGCTTCATGGGATTTTCAGTTCCTGAGAGGCTATATTCTTCTTTCAAGCTCACTGTTCTTCCTACGTTTTCTTTCTTTTCCCTGGAATATCCTTCCCACCGTTTTTCACATGGCTGAGTCCCACTCAGTCATTGGAAAGCTATTTCTAAAACAGGCCTCTCAGGAGTCTGTCTCTCAACAGCTTTCAGAACTATCTTTATTCTGTTTCTTAGTTGTTGTCTATGGGAGAAGACCGATGGTTGGGTTAGTATCTGTCTTCCTTCTTTCTGTAGACCTGAGCCCACTACGTGAGCAGCTCTTTCTTAATATTCATTCCAGAGTCATTGATGAGGGAGTAAGTGTAGGTAAGATGGTTAATTCATGCCTGTGGGCAGTGCACCGACATCCTCTGTTGTGTGATATGGGTGTAGGCTTTATTAGTCTGTTCTCAATCATGTTATAGAGTGGTGAAACGCCAAAGACAACACATCCATGATGAGACTGTGCTTAGCTTTTTATCAGGTACTAATAGGACCTCCATTCGAGGAGGAAGTAAAATGAAGCATATAGGATTTTAGTCTGTGGCATAACAGCCCATAACAGGGGCAGTACACATGATACACATAGGTGAAGTTTCTCCAAGGAAGTATTTTGTTACGAACATGATGGGAGAATTACAGATCAGAAGCCAGACACCAAGTTATGCCTATTTACATTTAACCAAGTGATTTCATTCAAGCCAACCTTTTCAAAGCCTTTGCTTTTTCATCTTACAAATGGCAGTTTAAACCCATTTGTTGTGGCAGAGGTTGCTAACTATACACTAAAATCCACTTTTCCTTTCACAGGACTACAATTTCAAATTTCCCTTGGGGCTCGTGTGTTTATGCAATTAAGGTCTTGCCAACAGAACGTCAACCTAAGTGACATCTGTAACCTTTCTTTGCCTGCTCAAGGTCTCTACTTTCAGGCTGGATCCTTAAATCATGGTGTAGAATGGAGCCACCCCACTGATCTGCAGCCTCCAGCTAGGAATGTTCAAAGACAAAGAACTAAGCCACTTACTTTTTGGAAAACATTTGCTACAACAGCTAGAGTTGCTATGACTAATACACGTGTCCTATCTACTTTGCAGGACTATGAGAAACAGTATGTGTAAGGAAGAGAAACGGCCCTGGGAGGTAACAGGGCCATAAAAATTGTCACCATTATTATTAATACAGAGAAAACAAATGTCTAGTAGAATTTCTGACATACCACCGATACTTAATATTTATTTATTGAGTGAATAAATGAACATCTTGCAGAAAAAAAAAGCTTGAACTGAAGAAATCTACATGAAACAACAGCACTGGAAAATCACTTGTTCAGGGAGAAATCTTTCATTTACTTGCATTCTTACAAGTTAAGCAAAGCTTCTTGGGATGCACTTTTTTTCCAAAATATTCTTGTTTTTCTTTCTAAGATTTTTTTTTTTAACCATCAAAGACGGGCTATAAAATACTGAACATCATTTTTGACAAAAAAAAAAAAAAAAAAAAAAGAAAGAAAAGAAAAGAAAGAACCTATCTTTAATCCCACTATACAAGCCCAGTTATTTCGTTTTTGCCCACTCCTATATTACATATATGAAGGTCTATTCATAAATCTACCTCATCTTATTTTTAAACACATTTTATTTTTTGTACACAGGAAGAATAGCATAGCCTTATTAATTATCAAGAGGTGACATTAACAAAGAACCATCTAACATTCTCAACAGAGTCTATTTAATTTTTGAAAAAAAATTTCATTTTTTTATGAAAAAGTATACCATGGAGAAAAGGCAATTTTCATAAGAACGTGCATGGGGGTTGTTAACTCTAATTACGATTAGGTTGATCGAGATTATAAATACCATATTGTCCCTATTTTTTATTTGGCATCTATCTTAGCTCTTCCAAAGGTAACACGAAAGGCAAATGATTACATGAGAATTGTATTAAATGATAATGATGTCTCCAGTAGAATATGGACAACAAGGAATAAGACATCTATCTATCCATATTATGGGAAAAGGTATGTGTGTGTGTGTCTGTTTGTCTGTCTGTCTGTATGCATGCATGTATTAGTATATAATATAAGAAGACAAGATGGAGCTGAAGAGAGTTTTGCATAAGGAGGATGAGAGGTGGGATTTGCGTGATGTTATACAGACATGGGGGTTGGGGGTGAGGGGGCCAAAGGGAAGCTCCCTGGATTATGGACCAGAAGAGAAGTAGGAAAGAACATGTTTATGGGCTGAAGTTTATTCTAGCTATTGGGCTATTTGTAGAGTCCAGTGGAGGTGAGATGATAAGATGGAGCAGGGAGCTGACATGTGATGATAAAGACTAGATGAAGCCTCAACACAACCGACTTGGCATGTGGCCAATCAGCCTTCATTGAGAAGTATATTGATCTGCACTGTGCTTTGTGAATGACTCATTACTCTTCATGGTGACTGGCTTCTGGGGTGCAGAAGAAGAACAGAAGTGGCTAGGGGACAACTATTTTTCTTTCTATAGATGATATCAGTGGGGTTATTCATTTCTGTGCTATGCTTGACTTGTAACTACTGTTGGTTTCTCAATACACCATGCTTTACTCTAGGTAACCAATGTCAGCCACCTACTACTGAGAATCGAAGGCATACTGACCCTTCTCAATTTCATTTTACTCTTTTCCCCCTCCCATTCCCCTCTACTCCTTCTTCTTCTCTCACTTTGTCTCCCTATGTAACCCTGGCTGTCTGTGAACTTGCTAATCCAAATTGGGCTTGAATTCTCCATCCTACAGACTTAGACTCCCATGTGCTGAGATTATAGTCATGAGCCATCATGGCCAGCCCAAATTTAGTTTTTGAAATAGTGTAAAGAACACGACACATGTAGCCTGTAGGCTTTCCAAGGAAATGCTTTCATACCCTTTCCAATTCCGAATCCCAGGAGCATGTTTGGAATGAGAGTTAGAGATGTAGGGAGAGGAAGATGAAACCATGCGAGGAAGTGGGAGGAAAAAGTGTGAAGGATTTTAAATTATTTTCCCTTAAAGCTCATTAACAAATAAAAATATATTTAGGGTACACACCATGGTGTGTGTGTGTGTGTGTGTGTGTGTGTGTGTGTGTGTGTATACACTATAAAATGCTTGTCACAATCAAGCTAATCAAAAGATCTATCACTTCATATAGGTCTCTGTGTGTGTGTGTGTGTGTGTGTGTGTGTGTGTGTGTGTGTGTGCACCTGTGGGTGTGTGCATATGCACATGTTCACTCATTTACATTTAAGGCATATTTCTTGTAGTAACCTCCAAACACAGTTATCTCTAAAAATCTCCAGAGCATCGGATCTAATGATGGGTCATGGACTCAAAAATCTAATCTAACAATGCTCAAGTCCCACTTCTAGTCTAATAAATTATTTATGCATATAAAATATACATATATCCTCTCATAGGCTTTAAATAACCTCTGGATTAGTTTATAACATCGAATGCAGTGTGAGTGCCAGGTAAGAACTGCCATGCTCGGTTGTCTCTCTGTGGGTATAGATTTTGAGGACACAGAGAGCCGGCAGTGTATGTCATATTCATTATTAGCTGTTGTCATCAGACCATGCAGTTAGTCTCCAGATCTTAGAACTGTGTGCTTGGACCCTGTGATCATCATCTCCTTAAGTCCTCCATCCCTAGGACCTACGTTACTGCCCTTAATTCTGAGCCTGTTTTTGAAATGACTTTCAGATGAAATAGAACATCAATAATACAAAATTACTAGGACTCTCTGGGGAGATGAATGGATTAATAAAACTGGCCTAGCAATACTGAATAATTTGGAAGCAATACCAAACTTGACTAACAACAGCCCAGAAGGGTGGCTTATTTTAGAAACATTTTGTCATAGCTTCGTCGAGCATTCTAAAAATGCATGGCTCCACTGATTCCATGGGGGTAGCACATGATTCAGCTGTTGAAGAGTGATGTGAAATTAAAGACAGAATGAGATTTGTGATCGTGTTTAATCACACCTGGTACTTTGATTTCTCAATAGCAGCTCCCTATTATACTGTGTTGAGTTGGACACACACACACACAGTATAGGTAGAGGATGGATTAACTCTATGGTGGTCACCAACCAATTGCAAGGATCTGAGATAAAAAAAAAAAAAAAAAAAAAAAAAAAAAAACCAACTTGAGTTTTCTCATAAATAACTTGTGAGAAATGTAGAACCTGTATCATAATAAAATTACCACAGCCGAGGTATAAGTCATAAAGTACTGTATCCTAAAAAAGGCTAAGAATTCAGAACTGAAAGGATGGAGAAGAGAATTGTGTGTGTGCCGGTGTGTATGTTCTCTGGTATGGTGTCTGGTGTGAACAGATGCCCTGGTACATGGATAGAAGTCAAAGGACCACTTGGAGGAGCAGGTCCTTGCTTTTCAGTTCGTGTTGTGGTAGCGTCTCTCTGCTATTACCCTGTATTTCATGTTGCTATGTATTCCCGGGTAGCTGGCTAGCAAACTTTCTGGGGACTTGCAGGTGTCTGTCTTCCATTTCACTATCGGAACACTGGAATTACCGATGTGTGCTCCCTCATCTGGCTTTTCAAAAGCATAGATTCTGGAGATTTTATATCAGGATTATCTGGCTTGTGCAGCAAGTGGATAATCCACCAAGTCATTGTCTTGACCTGAGTATGCATTTTTATGTACACAGTACATTTGTAGTCAAATTCTCCTGCTTGGATAACTGAATGACTTATTTTATTTCAGAATTCCAGTATCGTAAAAACAAAACAAAACAAAACAAAACAAAAAACCCCCTAGGGTAGAAAAAGAGCTATTCCAAATGTGTTTAGGGGGATATTTACTGCGGACACACTTAAAGGCATGTACATCTGAATTTGCACAGGTACTTGGTGGCTATCGCCCTCCTTTCTTCCTTGTTTTGGCTCCATGGCTAAGGAGCTTTTACTTTATAGCATCTTTGGGTTATCCTGAGTATCAGTTTAATTCTGCAGGACCTGTGCGTGTTTCCCTGGCTCAACAGATAATTTATGGAAACGGGGTAGCAAATGACCTATAAATCACTCTCCATAAAAGTCAGCAAGATGCCTCATCTAATGCTGAAATGGTTATTGCGGTTAAATGTTCCATTCTTTGCGTGTGTGTGTGTGTGGGGGGGGGATGGAGAGATGTCTTCTACACAATCCCATGTAGCAGCAGGAAACAAAATCTTAGATATAATTAGTCTAACCCAGCCAGTTTTGTGTCACATTTACAGTGAAGCAGATCAAAGAAGAAAACAACTAGAAAATCGCTATTTTGGTCACTTCCAGAAAATGACCGTGCACTGGCCTGTAAACATGCACATGACTGATCCCAGGAGATGCACTGCTAGTCCAGAGAGCTGCTGAGGCAGGTTGCTTCAAAAAGGAAATTATGCAGGAAATTCATGAATGGATTGCCCAGAATTTTAAACTAAGATAGGATTTTTTTTTCTGGAGCATGTTTTAATTTTTTTTTTCATCTTGTATTTTTCACTTATCCACTTTTCATTCCACTTATTAATTCCCTCCTGGTCATCCTCTCTCACAATACTTCCTTCATCCCCATCCCCTTCTCTAAGCAGGTGAGGCACTCTCTGGCTATCTCCCCACCCTGGGGTTACAAGTCTCTTATAGGCTAGGCGCTTTCTCTCCCACAAAGGCCAGACAAGGCAGCCCAGCTGGAAGAACATATCCCATGTACAGGCAACAGCTTTTAGGATAGCCCCTGCTCCAGCAGTTCAGGACCCACATGAAATCCAAGCTGTATATCTGTTACATATATGCGGGGGGTCCTAGGTCCTGTCCGTGTATTTTCTTTGGTTGGTGGTTCAGTCTCTGAGAGCCAAAATGGTCCAGGTGAGTTGTTCTGTTGGTTTTTCTGTGGAGTTCCTATTCTGTTAGGGACCACAATCCTTCCTTCTATTCTTTCCTAAGAATCTCTAAGCTCCATCCACTGTTTAGCTGTAGATGTCTGTAAAGACCCCTAAGAAGAGTTGCTATTACTAGAAATTTAAGAAACTGAAAAGCCCTCGGTTTCTCTCCTGTTCTGAAGCTCTAAAGTATTGGCCATCTCTGTAGTACTTCATCACAGTGGTTTATGATCTCTGGTGTCCTTTTCTGAGATTGGAGTCAGAAAACCTGACTTGGCATTCTCTGCAAGGTAGAATATAGCCATGCTTTAGTTTGGTGAACTTTATTCTAGAGCATAGTAACTGTGCCTACTCTCCCACCACATGAATTGTATAAAATAAGGTGAATAGCACCAAAGGAATACCTGAGGTTGTCCTTAGACACACACACACACACATACACACACACGCACGCACGCACGCACGCTCGCATGCACGCACGCACGCGCACGTGCACACACACACACACACACAGAGAGAGAGAGCGAGAGAGAGAGAGAGAGAGAGAGAGAGAGACAGAGAGAGAGACAGAGAAACAGAGATACACAGAGAGACAGAGAGAGACAGAGAGATACAGAACTACTGAACAGGTCGTCCATTGTTGTCTTAGAGTTACTGTTGCTGTGAGTGAAGCACTATGACCAAAAGCAAATTAGGGAGGAAAGGGTTTGTTTGCCTTATTCTTCCGCAGCATTGTTCATCACTGAATGAAGTCAGGACAGAAATTCAAATAGAGAGGGAACCTGGAGGCAGAAGCTGATACAGTGGCCATGGAAGGGTGCTGCTTACTGTCTTGCTCAGACCTCTTTGTTATAGATCTCAGGATCACCAGCCCAGGGAACGTCTCCACCCACAATGGGCTGGGCATTCCCCCATGATCACTACGAACATGCCTTATAGGCTTGCCTATAAACTGGATCTTATAGAGACATTTTCTTAATTGAGGTTCCCTCCTTTCAGATAACTCTAGCTTTTGTCAAATTGCCATAAATCTTGCCAGAACACTAGCCAATTAATGAGGACTTATAGTAACTTTGTCATATCGAGGCCTCAAAAGGTCTTGAGCAGTCCTTAGGATTCCTGGGATCAGCCTTTCCCTGGGAGGAGAACGAGCTCAGCTCATGGGCAAGATTGCTAAGGAGACAGGTGGAGCTGAGTCACCTCTGATAGCACCTACAATGAAGACAGGTCTCCAATTCTCAAAGGTGTAAATGCAAGAGGTGTCTTTTAAGCTCTGTCTGATATATTTTGAGTCTTCAATATGTAGACTGAATGTAGATATATTTCCCTCCATTTTTAACTTCATATACTGATTTTATATATGTATATATATATTAGTCAAATTATAATAGAAATATATATAATATATATAATATAAAATATTAGTCAAATCATAATATAACCGAAAATTAGTATGCACTAAACACTCCCAATTAGATTTTGTGTAAGAGAGTGAACAGTATGCTGTCTTCACTATCTCTGGAACAAACAAGGTGATGGACATGACCATGTTTCCTTTCTGTTTTGAGTTCTAGAGAAACTCACTCTTACCTTTAAGAAAAAAAGTCACACTTCTGTTCATGCTTTTCAGTGCCCTGTGGTGTGCTGCTCACCATCTTGTGTCACTGTCTGCTTCCTCAGCACATCTGACTGCTATTCTTTTCAGTTAGCTGTGTTATTACCAGTCTCTAGTCTCTTCTGTCACCTGTGCTCTCTTGCAAGCAAAACAATTAGTAGCCAGAGTCACATGAGTGCATAGAAGAAAACTGTTACCCTCATCCTAATATGGATGCTTGGTCTAAGGCCACCATGAGGATAGAACAAAGACAGTGAATGGCTACACGTAGCAGAAATATTGTGGTTTATGTAAAAAAAAAAAAAGATCTTATTATAAAATGTCATACAAAAGAAGTTATTAAAATAATGCTGTAAATATAATTCAATTACTAGAATAAATTAAACCTTTAAGGGTACAATTGTTAAAACATCATTATTCAATTTAATATTACTATTAAAATTACAGTAAACCAAATACTCATGCGGCTACTGAATGTAGAAGTAGAAATATTAACAGTGACACTGAAGGCCGAAAGTGTCACTCTTTGGTCCCTTCCCCTTTGTACTTTCAGTCACCATTTACCTGCTTAAAAGTACATTAACCACCTATGTATGCATTTCTATCTCATTACGGCTTATCTGAGTAATATTGCCAGTTAGTGAAATTTATGTTGACCATACTGATTGTCTTGCATAATATGCACCTTCTGCTTCAGCTCTTTGTTTAATATTTGTCCACATTGATGGATATGACAAATCAGTATCTGTGTACACTGTACACATATACTACGTTTCACGGAACCATAATCACACATGGGGACTGAATATATTTCCAGTTCTAGACAGTTACTGCCTTTTCTGTAAATCTAGTCTGGAATCTAGAATAATATGCAGTGTTCATGTTCATGCATGGAAGAAAATGAACATAGTTCAACCATGCATGATTACCCTAAAGGTACTGATCTCCACCCCTTCCCCCATGTATGTGTGTATTGTGTTGTTGGGGATAAAATCAAGGGCTTTGTGCATGCTAAACCTGTGCTCTGCTACTGACTTACATTGGTATTTTTGAGATAATATCTTGCTATGCAGCTTAGGTTGGTTTCAAACTTTCAATCCTCTACATTTGCCACACTAAGCTCACTGAGAATAGTTCTCTAACAGAACTGTCACCAATGAGAATTTCTTAAAGAAGTGGAACAAATATTCTCAGTTACAGGCCTCAGTTATGTACATTCTATTACTCAGGGAATAAAGTCTCATGTACGACTAGATGCAGCCACTTTGGGTACGCACAATAGTAAGCAAGGTGAGGTGTACGTGAGATATGGGGAGTTGGGTCTTCAGGCCAAGACCCATCTTTCTACACAGATGAACTATTTAGGAAAATGCTCAAGCAAGATTCCACTGCAAGGGCTCATGAACTTGGCCCTTAGCCATTCTCCCGAGGTTACAAATTAGCAAGAACTTTCTATGTCAATGTCAACCACAAAGACCACAACTTAAGAGTTCCTGGGAATTTAGGAAGTCACCTTGGGCATTACTGAAATGTGAATTATCCAACAGGCCGTAACATGAAATTGAATAGTTCCTTAACACAAAAGAAAGGAGACACATATATACATCTCAAAGAAGAGGATAATATACTTTGAAAACCATTTAGCACAAGGCAAGAGTGTATACCTTCTTTGTATTCTAAAACCTTTACTCAAAACACAAATGTTCAGAAAGATAAGTAATGAGGCCATATATTAAAATAAAAGGGATTTTATTAAAAGAACAAAAACAGGCAAATAATTCCATTGCTGAGTCTAAAACCTCACACAGTGTGCAAAGCAGAAAACCAGCCCTGAAGTAAATGTATTAGAAGACAGAGGGGAGACAACATTTCCCATGTCTGTGATCACCAAGCTAAGAAGCAGGTGGGAGACATACTAACACATACATGCTTAGGGGCAACGCAGCAGATTTTGATTCAGTGCATCTTTGTGAGGTGAGAAATCTGTGTTTACAAAGACTCCCTGAAAATCTACTTCATTGAAAAGTTATTAAGGTGAATCTAACTTGAAACAACCCCTCAGAGTTCAGAGGGACAAAACGGCAGGAAGAAATGACGTCAGGAGGAGAGACAAGTGGAGAGGCCAGAGAGGTTTTAGTTTACACAGCCATACTTTAAAACTGTTAGGATAATAATTACGTTATGGGTGTACAACCAAAAATAAAATAGAAACCTAAAATTCCTCTTTGTTTCTTCTAGTGAGGATGGGCACACAACCATTCATTAAACCTAGAGGTGTCCATTGTCTCTACGGGGCTGAGACTGACATTTGCTGTGCTGATTTAACATCTTTCGCTGATTTGAGTCATTTCCCAGAAGAGGATGCACAGGTGCCCTTCATTTTTGTATTCATAACACTAAAGTGTCCTTCTGCTCTTCCCTGGTTTTCTGGCTTCCACATGGTCAGCATAGTGGCTGCACAGGAAGAATGGTGCTTTGGTATGGTGGTGTGTGTGTGCGCGCGCATGTGCGTGTGCGTGTGTGCGTGTGTGTGTGTGTGTGTGTGTGTGTGTGTGTGTGTGTGTGTGCGCGCGTTGTACAAGCTTCAATTATAGCCACATGCTCTATCTAGGTCCCTTGCCACAGGGTATGTCTCTGTAAGGCCATAAGAACTTACTGGTAATATTTCAATATTTAGCACCTTGTCCTTTTATCTATTCTTTATTCTTTTTTTGTTTGTTTGTTTGTTTTTGTTTTTGTTTTTTTTGAGACAGGGTTTCTCTGTGTAGCCCTGGCTGTCCTGGAACTCACTCTGTAGACCAGGCTGGCCTCGAACTCAGAAATCCTTCTTTATTCTTATTATTGTCACCGTCCAGCCACAGCAAACAAGTCGATTCTTGTATCTTACTGCCATTCTTGAAATGCTTTCCTTGTTCAGGCTCAGTTATGAAGCATCAGTTACTGAGCTCTTAATCCTGCCCTTTATAAAGGAAGCTAGGGGTCTCTTGTACTGCCCTTGGCACCCTCTCTGTGCCTTTATATACCTCATGTGTTAGTAGGACTCTTTAGTAATCTGTCTCTGAGAAGGAGAACAGAGGCATTTTGTTCTCAGAGAGTACGCGGTATTTGCCTTCTAGCATTAGTTTGGGGCCTGAAAAGCATAAGGAAACAAGCACAAAGCAGAACTTTCTCAGATAGTTACAGTATGGAGGCCTCCCCTGAGCTGATTAACATTCCTTCCAGCCCCCTCTTCCTTTGCTAATCACTTGTTTCTTAGAGAGAGTATAAGAGGCAGCTTGTCCCCAGGGCTTCTGAGTTTCAGAGTCACTGTCTCCCTGTGTACAGTTGAGATTTTTGATGTGACAAGACAAATTGGCAGAGGCGCAATGGGAAGTTGGCCGTGCTCTCTCATTTGAAGATCCATGGATCTTGTGTTTCTTTTCATCTGCATACAAGAATTCCCACAACCCCCTGTATAGGCGATGACACTAAACTCATACACCTTTATGTTTTGTGGTCCCAAGAGTATCACTTCTGAAAGAGAGTGTATACTCATAAATGCCTGTGTTGACACTGAAATATTCCCAAGCTGAGAAATCATCTCACACACTATCTTTTAGATGAATGATATTATGGGTCAAGAGAACTATTCTAAGGAAAGTTCAAAGAAGTGAATGTTGAAGAGAGTGGGGCTTGATTTATAATGAAGAAAGCACTCATCACCATCCGGTTGAAGAGGCACAAAAAAAAAAAAAAAAAAAAAAAAAAAAAAAAAAAAAAAAAAAAAAAAAAAAAAAAATCACCAGTTCTGCGCTTCATCTTCCCCTACCTTCTATCTGATCACTGGTGTTACCTCCCATCACACTGTAGGTTTGGACCTGACAGCTCAGCCCACGTACCATGCATATGATGTTATGACGTGTGTGTGTGTGTGTGTGTGTGTGTGTTTACAGTGTATGTTCAAATTGTAAGTGCTTGCTTTGTAAATCAATAACTACCCTTTCAGATGTAGCCCAGGGAACTAAGGAGTGCTAAGAGTGAGAGAAATATTTTTCTCAATGGAAGAGTACACCAACAATTAATCCAATTCCACAAGGCCAGCCCAGAAAACATATTTACAGGTAATGTTATGCAGACCAACCAGTTTATAGGCTATATAGCAGGTTGTCATACATACATACATACATACATACACACACACATACACACACACACACACACACACACAAATTTAGGAGACAGCTAGAAGGGGCATATGTGACAGTTTGAAGGGAGGGAAGGAAAGAGAATAATGAAGTAAATATATTATGTCCTCAAAAATAAGAGATAGCCCATTGTATCCTCTACAAGGCTCTGCCCACCCCTATTACATCACCTACCCGAGAGAATCACAGCAGAAACTGTCAGAATGTATGTCATATTACAAATAATCTGTTTAAATAGCTCCCTTTATGTTTTATTCAACAAATAGTTGCTGAATATCAGCTCTTCTTGTGAGTAATCTGAGAACATGGTTCACGTTTGTCACCCTTCACCTTAGACCTCAGTGCTACCCTCAGCCGAGGCTACGCATACTTTATGCCTTTGTTGCTTAAAAAAAAAAAAAGCAAGATAGATCCCAGCTTTCTGATAACCAGAAAGCTTATTTATAGGAGAGTATGTGAACCACGAGTAACTTTTTCAGCTCAGGGAGCACTATTCAAGTCCCCGAGTCTTTAAAGCATATTTTATAGCAGAGTCTTGGGGCAGAAATTTCTTCACCATGGTGAAGGAACAGCCACTAATAACCAAGAGGCATTTTTAGACATCACCACAGCAAACAACTCTTGCCTCAAAGTGCTTTACTTTCTGTGCAAAGCTCCTGTGGTGTAGCTGGTACCCACAAAACCAGGCTTCTGCTTCCCTTTCATCTGTATGCAGGGCTCCATGTAGGTCTCTGTCAACAACATGTCTCCCAGCTTCCTTAGTAATGACAAATGAAAGGAATCATCTTCCCTTATCATTCAGGGGATTGGCTGCAAAGCTTTTTGGTCCTATGCCCTGGTGATGTCAAATGGTATCTGGCATAAGCAGTAACTACTAACTCCCACAGTCTAGTGTGACACACTAAATGTTTTCTCCTTTTATCTTGCTATTCTGATGGCAAGCCAGCTTCCCTTTGAAGTGTGTGCCAATTTTTTTCCAGTTACACCATGCTGTCTACTACCTCAGGAAATGACCGCACAGTGGACTGTCCACCTCCACAGTAACTCTGAAGAGCACTTCGTGTGTAATAGGCAGATGCCAGCTAACAGAGGGATGGAGAAGTGACATCTTTCAAGGCTCTTTTCTGTTTTCTCTTTACTCCTTAAAAAAATCATTCCGTGTCAGTAAGAAGAGGCCTGTTGCTTATCCGAAGGCTACAAAGCAGTTAAATAAGATTTAGCAAGATCAGTAGCTTACTAAACGTTCCATAGACAGAGTGACAGCATAGATACTGGAACCAGCTCTGATCAGCTCTGAACTCATCACAAAAAAAAAATTCCCTTCTGGAAAAGGCAATTAAACATCAAGCTGGGTTATCAAAGAAATCCAAACAGCCTCTTTTGCTTAAAGAGTTACAAGCAGGCACATCACTATTCTACCGATAGGTGATACTTGGTTTAATCTGAAGCCAGGAGTATAAACCACATGACCTTTCTAAGTTCTTTTTTGGGTCTATAATATCCTCATAGAATCTTTTTTCCCCTAAATTGAAGGATCAGAAGGCCCCATGTTTTAAGGATTTTATCCATGCTACCTCCTGTTGAAATATTTGGCACTGTTTATTAGGGGACAAGGCTATGAAACTAGGCAGGTCTCTGGTGATTACTGCCTTGGGACTAGTAGTATTCCATGTCACTCAGCATCTCTGCTTCTGTGCATCTTGATTCCTGTATGTGCTTCATATCCCAAGGCATTGATTGAGGCAGACGTCTTGGAAATAGGCATGTCTCTTAATTGGATTTCTCTTTTTAGTCACTTCCAACTTCAATTCACTTAACATAGCACCTCTCATAAAGACAAGCATCGAGAGCCATGACATTCTAGAGTTTTTAAGTGTACTAAAATAAAATGGCACATGATGCAGAAAAATATTTATAACAGCCAAGAGCCACGGCAGTTAACCCATGGGTCAAAGAAAGACAGCAAAACTTCAAAGGACAGAAAGGAAAATTAGTAAGCAAGTTATATTTTTGTGGATGTTTAATGTTGTTATTTTAGTTTAGTTTTTTTTTTTTAAGGTAGGGTCTCACTCTAGCTCAGGATGGCTCAAATTTGCTGCAGTCCTTCTACTATAGCTTGTCACATGACACAGATGTGGGGCAACATGCCGACTGCTTTGATTTTTGTTTTTCTGAAAGTGGATCACTTTAGACAGAATCAGAAGACAGTGCTCAAACTTGTAATGGATCACATTGACAGTTTTTGCTAACTTTAAGAACTATTGAGTTTTATAATTTTATGTAAGAACTGAGATAGTTTTTTTTTTTTTTTGAGTCTAATGCTGACTGCCATGCACCACTTACTCCTTAAAGGAGAAACTATATCTTAATAATATCCTTAGATTTTAATGCTGATAAACTTTCAAGCTTCCAAGGGGAGAGGAATTTTGATGTTTTTCTAAGGAGTTTCTACGTGCAAGAACTCAGAGTATGGAGAACAGAGGCAGCAAACAGACTGCTGTTTAAGTATTCTACCAGATTCTGCTTTTCAGTCAGCGTCACTTCTACCACAGAGCTCAGTCTATTTGAGCTGTAGGCAAGTCCACTACTTGACTAGACAAGGCCAGTGTCCTTCTGCAGCAGTGCTCAGACACCCTTGCCTTGCTGTACAACAGAGAAATCTTCCCAACTGGATTTTAGTTAACACTGCACGTTGATTCATATAAACATTTTGACATGGACACTTACTTTTGTTAGAATAAAGGAAAGACCCAGAAACCACTCACCTATAAGATTAAACATTTCATTTTCTCTTTGTCTAACATAAAAGTTCTGAAGTATAAAAAAGGGGGGAAAGATGTACAAATTTGAAACATGTTTATTAAAAAAAAAACTATTGTATTGGTTCTTTGTGAATTTCACATTATGCACCCGTCTAACTCTCCTCCCCCTTCCCTTGTATCCACCCTACACCTTTGTAACTCTCCCACAACAGAAAAAACATCTCGTAGAAGGTGTAGTGTGTCACAGTGCGACCCACGGTATACCCACACCCTTTTGTCTACACTTCTTTTCTTGCACATGTTCATTGCACTGAGTCATCAGTCTGGTCGAGGCCTCTGGCTTCTACTACATAATCAATACCGGAACCTCAAGAGGACTCCTCTCAGATATCTTCTTGTTGCTGTGTGTCATGGAGATCCTGTAGCTTTGAGTCTGTAGGACTGGCCTCTTCACATGTTCCAGGAGTTCATGTATGATTTTGGGGTTGGCGTGAGCCAAATCAAATGAGAGCTCTCTGAGCTGGTCACCACACCAGCTTTCCTGCACCCACACCACTGGGGCCAGCTCTCCTGCTCTGTTTTGGCTAGCTCACCCAATGCTTTAGCCAGCAAGGGGCGGAGCCAGCTCTCCCACTCTCATGTAGCAACCATGATGAGTTCTGCTCTGATGCCCAGTTGAGGTACAGGGCCCACTCTCCCCACTATTGCAGCTGGTGAAGGACAGGGCAAGTTTTCACGCTCACATCACCTCAGGGCCAGGTCTCCCACCTGTCCTAGCTGGGAAGGAAAAGAGGTATCTCTCCATTGTCTGCAACACCACATAGCAGACAAGAAGGCAGGGCAGCTCAATAATGCTCATGCATTTGTGGGCAGCTCGCCAGCATCCCAACATCCACCGCAAGTGTTACTGTGCTGCCCAAGCGAGGTACAGGCGTTCCCCTCTCTCCCAAGTGCTACAGCAGGTGAGGTGCAGGGCCAGCTCTCCTGCTCTGTTGACCTTGGGTCCAGCTGTCCTGCCTGCCATAAGTGGCAAGGGGTGGGGCAGGGCAGGGGTAGGCATTTCTTCCTTGTCCATTCCACTGCATGGAAGATACGTGTCAGGGATGGCTCTCCCATGTTCAGATTTTCCAGGGCAGCTCATTTTCAACTCCTCCAATGAGCTCTACTCTGCTTGCTACACAATGTGCACACCGGTCTCCTGATTACTACAGTTGGCTAGGAACGGGGTCAACTCTCCTACTCTCATGACTCCGGGGCTACCTCTCCCATGATGCCCAGGTGAAGGGTGGGGCCAGTTCTGCACAGTCCTCAGATATCAACATGTCCTCAGAGGCAGCCCAGACCAGTGATGTCTGCTTGGCCTTTGGCAGTAACAGACCCCTGTTGCTACAGGGCCACAGACCCAGAAGTAGCTCTCCACCCCCCGTAGCAGCACAAGCCAGGATCCCACCATGGTCCCAGGTAGCATCACCAAGTACTTACATCAGGCTGTTCATCACTACCCTCAAGTCTACAGTTCTGAGTTTCTTCATTGTGTCCACATGGTCCTATATCTCTTTCTCATTCATTTCTCCACCACTTACTTGCGCCTCTTAGTGGCACCCAGGGTCTCTGAGTGTCTCGGGTCGTCCTAGGGGTGGTCTCAGGAGTGCTATGCCCCACTTGTGCGCTATGGCACTGGGCAGGGGTTATGTCAGGCATGGTCTGCCCCTACCCCCATCTCAAGCCTGTGTGGAACAGGACAGGTGGTCATCTCAGGCTAGTTCCTTCATCGGACCTCATGGTACTGGACTGGTGATTTTCTTGGGCTCACTCTTCACTTGGGCCAGCCGGGTGGTCCCATGCAGGGGTCGTCTGTCTTGGGCTGGCTCCCTACCCTTGGAGCCAGTCCGGGCCTGGGTGTCAGTGCAGGACTGGTGAGCAGCTCAGGCTCCATTTTGTTTTTCAGTTAGCGTTAGGCTACTGATCAACACATATTCACACGTCAGAATACTGAGCTTAGACATAGCCTCTCTCCTCTGCCACCTACTGACACACGGGTGACACGACAGCCACACGCACGGCCTCTCAAGGCAGGGAAACATATTTGTTAAGGAAAAAGAGCTAATTCTTTTAACAACATGGATGAAGACGGCTGACTAAAATCTGGGTTTTCTACACATTGCTCTTGTTCAATTAATTATTTTAGTTATACATATTTATGGACCATTTTGTAATAATTCAACAGAGGTCTATAGTTTCTAATAAAAAAAAAAATCCAGGTAGGAAACATTTCTGTCTCCTTAAATATTTGAGAAAAAAATACTGATAGACATGTGTACTTGCACATATTCATGGTATGTGCTACAGTCTTCAATACATGTGAGGGAAAGGTCCCAATCCAACCAGGGTTATTAACATTTCCATCTCCTGATCATGAGTATAACTGAGGTCCTCTCCTACGGTTCTCCATACACGATATAGTGGGTTTCTCTGAATTACAGTCACTGCATTGAGCTGTAGAATACCAGACTACCAGAGTCTGCTCTTGCTTCTAAGTCTGCTTGGGTGCCCATTATCAAGAATTTCCTTATCATTCCTCTCTGCTTCATTCCTTACTCTCAGTGATCACAATTATACATTCACGTTGATTTAAAAATTCTCACCTCTCTTTTTTTTACAAACCTAAGCCAAACCCCGGTGCCTACTTCAGATCGTTCGGCTCTAGTTGCAGCTTGAGATGCTGTGCCTACCCAGTGGCCACACTGCTGTTTCTGCAGCCAGGGCAGGCACAGCTTGATGGAATGGTGTGTCAGTGGTTGTGTTCTTGCTTTTTCTGATCGGTCCCTAAGGGTGATTCTGAGTAATTGGGCTAGGGTTCCTGCAACTCTGGTGGGGGGCATTTCTTCCTATTGCCTTCCCAGATAGTCAGCATAGACAGGCTATCTCTGCAGGATAAGTGGAACGCCTCCGCTCCCTTTCTAGGGTCCTCCAAGGTAGATTTTCACATATCTTGTTTCATTTGGGTGTTGGTATGAATAACAGCTAGACATAGATGAAATGGTTTTTCCAAATAAAAGAATGAACTAGCCAGGAGGCATGACCAGTATTTAATTTGCTGCTTGTGTTCAATAGACTGTGAGCTCCTCAAGGGCAGGGATCATATCTCATTTGTCTCTGTAACTGCAGTGACTAACACATACTCATTTGTTCATCCATTAATTCAACAAATATTTACTGAGAGCTGGAGGAGACAAGAAAGGTACAGGGTGCAGCAAAGAATTGGATATTTCATTTCTCCCAGGGGCTGGAGCACCATGAATAAGTTTCTAATACATTGTAAGAAACACAAATAGACACTCATAAATACCTAGTACAAGAGCTGAGCTCACATACTCATAATGTCATCAGTGGCAAAGATGAATAGGACCTGCTTCCATAGATAAGGAAACCACTTTTTACAGCTGACCAGTGCCAGGTCTGGTGCTCTCTTGATCTTGAGCAAGGTTGTCTCTTGAAGATAATGTACTCATAGAGAAGCTGCTGTTGCTTTCACTTCTGGTTCTGGCCCCATAACTATTTTCGTTATCACATGAAGTGATAACAACAATCACAGGGGATTGGTTTTCAGGACTCCTCAAGGACCTCGCAATCCATAAATGTGAAAGTATCTCATTAAAACTTGGTATGCTATTTGCATATAAACTACATACATCTGCCCATGTATTTAAAACTATCTTTAGTTTTTTTTAATAATATACAATATATGTAAATAGTATGCAAATAGTGGTTATTCGGTTCTGCTTAGGAATATAGAAAAAAGTCTGTACATGTTTGGCAAATATACAGTGATTTTTCTGAATAACTTCAATTGGCAGTTAGTTAAATTTATAGATGCTGTGAAGAGGTACCTATTTAACTTTAGGTAGATACCTATTTACATATTTAATATCTAATTACCAAAGGATTGTATAATTCAATGATCTCTACATAACTGCTTTATAAAACCATGGAAACAAATTTCACTAGGAGCTAGGATATAAAACAAAACTAAATTGGCCCTAAAATAAGTTTCAGAAGAGAAGAATTTAGAAATGGCCTCTTGTTGCAGTTATTGAGTCTATATTTATAGCTCAAAGTTTTTATCTAGCTTTGCCTATGCACTTATGGGTTTGGTTTTGGTGAAGGGCTCAGTTGTATGGTTCATCTGAAGATCTACTTCATTTGTGTGTCTGGAGGCCTGGTGCTCCTTGACTATTCTGTCTTTTCTCACACAGTCTCTTTCTAGCCCCTCTTCCTGTTGCTTGGTCTTCTAGCAGTATAGTGACCTCAGACTCATTGTAAGTGTTGCAAAGAGTTAGAAATGTAGCATTTCTCTTATTTCTGGGCTTAGGCCCAGACACTGGGTTATTTATCACGCCCATCATATCTTACAAACCATATCAGTCAGTAAGCATTCACAGATGCTAGGAGAAGGCTTTTAGAGCCTACCTCTCAATGGAAGGAATATTGGAAAACTGACAGTTAAAACAACTGGCTCCATATACTGACTTCTGGACTGTGATTCGTGTGATAACAGATATGCTATCATAATGTGCTATGAACTAGGTGGCTTATGTATTAAACGTCATTTTCTTATATTTTACAAGTTCAAAGTCCAAGATTGGGTTTTAATGTTACTGGGTTCTGGTTTGGACTCTCTTTGGAACTACATATGGACTGTAGAACACAGTAGAAAGAGTATAAAGAACCTCTTTGGGTTCCTGCTACATGGCACTAATCTTATTTACCCTGAGAATGAGGGCCATTCTCAGGATGTCATTACTCATTCAGCATGTCAATTAGTGAAGATACTGACACGCAGTGTATAAACTATTTAAACTCTAAGACCAAGAGTAGAAATTCATAATTACAAAAGTTAAAGTCTTCTAAGCTTTATATCTTGGCAACTAATACAGTCTATTTGTGTGCTAGACATGTGCATGTATAGATGCTGCCCATGCCCGCTGGTATCTAATTTATCCTGGAAGCACAAAACCAAACTCCTACAAAGGAGTTGGAAGAAAATACTGATGTGTATTTGAAAATATTTTGCCCTTCACTGAAAATGAAGATCTTAAGAGTGTTTCATCATGTTTGACAAGAAACCTTTATTGAAAATATACTAGCAATAAATGAGGACACTTTCTCTATAACACTCTCATGACCGACAAGGGGAAAACAGAGTGTCTCTTATTTTAAAAATTTTTTTCTCCCATGCGTATTCTGGTCAAATCACAGCATGATGAGAAATATAGTGGTTTTCATTTCCTGTTGAATTTGACAGAGACCTAGGAATACAAGATGATGATGGATGCACAGACTTAAACACCCCAATGGAAAGAAAAGCCCAGGCCATAAACTAAATGAGAAGTCATGGATATAAAAAGCCTTAAACTCAAGAGACAAGAGCACATCCCAACTCAGAAGAACTAGGAAATAGTTTAAAACTCTATAGTTTGGGTTGATATGATAGATAAGTCTAAAGTAGGTGATCCATGAAATAAAATGTTCATAATCTGCTGCCTGGAAAGTGAATGATTTGGGTCAACATTCTGCAGAGATCCATGTTATAGGCTTGTTTCCAGAATAGAACACTTAGAATCTGGTTGACCCTTTCGGAGGTAGGAAATAGATAGATATATAATGGGTTGGGCCCTTGATCACTGATGGTGTGCACCTGAAGGGAACAGGGGGATTCTGGCTCAATTCTCTTTCTCTGCTCTCTGGCTTGTGAGGTGACCAGTTGTTTTGACATGTACTGATCTAATGATGCCACCATCATTACAGAGTAGCCATTAGGTCACCTAGTGTTTGATTTGAATCTCTCATGTAAGCTTAGTAGCCTATTTCTTTTTATAGCTTAGTTACATCAGATATTTTATCATGGTTAGCACAAAGCTGGTCAATAAAAACAAGTTTTTCAGAAAGAGAGTGAAACTGAACACAGATAGTAACAATGCTTGCCTGCCTTTCTAAACAGCTATTGCTTAGAGTTATAATAGAATCAAGAGAACACCATGTATGGTAGACTCCATTTCCCTGACTTAGCATGGAAAGGCGCTAAGTGTGGAAATGGACTTTCTACTCCCAATGTTGCATGAAGTAGGTAAGTGAGGTCATACATTCACTCATTTTCTCTGCTGAAATCTGTTTCCTCTTCTGTATGATAAGGAGGGTTGACTTGAGATTCAACAATGGCTAGAGAGATTCCTTGCATCCTGTGTCAGAGACAGACCAACTCGTTACTCAGAGCACTGATTTTCCCACTAAATCTTGGTCTCACAATCTTTGGGAACTTAGCCACTTACAACAGAAGGCAGTCAGCAAATGGACCACTTCATGGTCACTTTTTTTCCCCACCTATGCAGCTATTATGAAAATCATTATAAAGTGTACTTCTGGAGAAGGGGATATAGTTTATGGCAGGAGGTGTTCAGAAATAGCAACATGGACTCAAAAGGATAAGAATGTCAAAGTGTCTCCAGACGGGTCTCAGGCCTGTTGTGGTTACCATGGTGACAGACACATGTGTAATTGCCTCTAGGGGATTTGGCAGGAGGGACAGGACTAGGATTATAATAAGCAATATTGTGGGTATGCACCTGCATGAACTCTGGAAGGCCTCTTTAAATTTTATGGCAAGCACTTCTACTGATTCATCTAAGACCTAGCCTCAAAAAGTATTAGGACAATGGAACGGCAAGACATGAAGTTATTTCTTCACTGGAGACTCCCTGGGCTGCCTGGGAGTGGTTTGTGTAGTAGGGGAAATATAGACAAAATAAGCTAGTCTTCCACTTACTGAGGGGCATTTGCTATAAAGGATAACCGCTCTAGATCTTCTTTGATTAGCTATGCAACTTTGGTCAGTTTACTGATTGTCTTGAGGTCTTGGCTTTTAAATCTGAGAAGCAGGAATAAGAAACTCTACAGAGGGATGCTGTAAAGTTGGAAATGTGTACGTATATGGTGCCTGACACTCAGTACAGTAAGTGGATGTTACAAGGAAATTCCTTCTTTCTGAACTCTATTCTGCATCTTGTGATTGCTAGGAAATGAAGCAAACATTGAATAGCAACAGTAAAGCCAAAAATGGATGTGGAAATCCATGTCCCTGTGCAGAGGAAGCCTGGCTAGTCTTTAATGCACTGTTGACTTTGTGACTCATAGTTCCTTTCTTTCATCTCCTCCCATCCTGCTCAGGTTGGACATCATGAGGGAGGCTGACAGTACAATGCTGGGATCTTCCCACCAAGATCAGGCTCCCAGTGTTGTCAAAGTCCCTGGAAAACGGAATCATAAACACTGGATGACTTAGTTGAGAACTATGGCTACTATTTACTGATGTGACTAGGCTATGCTTGGCCTAGCTCTGGGTATTTTATTACCACTGCCTGAGCCAGTCTTCTTAACATGAAAGAGGGTTAGATGTTTCTAGTCTCATCTTCTAGGTGAGGCCAAGGTTACTGAACTGGAGAAAGGGAAACATTTTGGATTTTTATGTGGCTTGTTCATCTTTATTTACTACTGGTCATTCAGCACTTTTCCTGTCCTCAGGGAATTTAACATAAACAAACGAATAGTCAGCTAATATGAGACCAAAAATAACATAACATTATGTATCACAGCCAAAAAAGACAGTAAGCTTTTTGGGACCACTGGTTTTGTTTTGTTCTTTCTTGTATCACTGTTGTTAAGAACAATGATTGAGTTTTAGTATTTCATTCATTGTGTGTTAGGTGTATAATTAAATAAAGTGTTAAGTTTCCAGGCATATCCACAGTGATATTTAGTGGGAATTCAAAGATCAGGAGCATGTCAAGGATATAATGGAGCAGAAGGTCACTGAGCCTAGTAAAAAACCTGGGTTTAAATGGAGAGGTCAAAGAAAACAAAGTTGAAGAAGAAACAAAAACACAGGAGGCAAGAGGCAGTCTGCATGTGGGTAATGAGACACCAAGGACTATTTGCTCAACCAGTCAGCTAAGCAAGGTGTCAGACACAGCAAGTGGTTCAAGACCCAACAGAGTCGGTTGGTCTAGACATTCAATAAGGAGTCAAAAGGAGCAGCCTAGGTCACAGGAGACAAAGCATTTCTCCAAGCATAGAGGATCTACAAGTAAAACTTTTGGCATCAGAGAAACACAAAGAAAAAGAAGACAAGTCAGCCAAGAAAAATGTGAACGAGAAGTACCAGGAAAGGTGCTTGGAGCAGCACATGCTGGGACTAATTACCATCTCTGCTTGTTTTTGTTCATGCACCACAGCAGTCTATTCGCTCTCAGGAGGCCCTGATACAGCTGTATATGCTATCAAATGAACTCAAGGAAATCCTACTTACTGAGGCAGATATGAGACTCAAAGGGGCATGTAGTCTCTTTAGTGGGGCTTTCTGATTAGATATCTCAACAGATTACAAATATATTATTTTAATACATTTTAGACAATTAGTAATGTGTATATAAAATTAGGTCCTTTTAGTTTGGAATAAAAAGTTAAGTCTAAGAATGGAAGGATGTAAAGATTCTTATCTGTTGAATCTGTTAATTCTATCCTTTCTATCCCACTTTTCTTACAGGGCAATAAAGTTACTACAGTTGGTATGGGTTACTTGTAAATGAACTGACACCTTTAACAAAATGATCTGAGCAGTGGTGTGGTGTGGTGTCTGCTTCCACTCAAACGGCTCAACAGAGCTAGTCATTGCTTCATACAGTAAAATTGTATAAAAGCTCAATTTCATGATCTTCTGAAAGGTACTGTGAGAAGGACTTTTTGGATGTGACAAGTTCCTGAGGAACTTCCAGAGACTTGACAACTTCCTAGGTTGACTCACAAGATTCTGCAAAGTTTTGGACTCAGAGCTAAGACTTATTCCAACAAGATGAAATAAAATCAAATCAGAAAGTAGAAAAACACACGGTGTGGCATCCGGAATAAACTAGGCTCCAGTCTTCAAGAGTCCTTTGCCAGGAGAATCAAGCAGAATGATTCCAACAGTGATCTGTGATAACATATATGGAATGTCTACTAGACATGATCATTAGAAACTGAGTGACCTAAGACTATGTATGTTTGAGGTTAGTCTTATTGTTTACCTGGTATGATACAACATTCAGCCTTCTGGAAGGAAAGCAGAAATTTAGCATGGGAGACATGACTGTGTCAAGCTGTTTTAGCATCATGATCACTTGGCTAGAAAGTCATGGGACCTCTCCTGAAATCCAAGTTCCCAGATACCGGAGAAGACCAGCCTGGCAAACCAACCAACAAACCAACCAAACATCAACCAACCAAGCCAAAACAAAACAAAACAAAACAAACCCCCCAAAAACAGTCTATGGCAGCATCCCACTCTACAGTGCTAGCTTTTCTTGCTTGATATTCTAATAGGAAATAGTGGGGGCTAGGTGAATAAACCCTAGATGGCATGGCCACTTTTGAGGGCTTTAATATACAATTGGATACTAAAGGCTTGGAGAAATTCAGTAGCATAAAAGACTATTAGTTTTCAATCAATCAATCAATCAATCAATCAATCAATATTTTTACCAACTTGCTCGCCCATGGTCATTTAGTTAAAAACACAACAAAGCAAAAAACCAAAAAACTTATTGGAGTCTGTTGTATACCAGCATAATTTGGCAGATCCTAGACATGACGTTTGGACTCCTATTACTTCTATGTCCTTAGCCTTTGCCTTTCATTAAACATGCTAATAATAATGGCCAGTGCATGGGTAGCTCTCCCTGTATGTAAAGGACGTTTTATACAACTCATTGATTCAAACAAAAGGTTGGTGTGGACAACTAGTAAGTAACGCTGAGCAGCAAAGCAAGGGGTCAAGAGAGCAGGTCTCACCTTTGCATGGCCGAGCTCCTCCTTTTCTGCCCCTGCCAGGGGGAGATGTATGACAAGTTTCTTAACTCTGGTGTGCCTCCATTTCCCTACCTACAAAAAATGAGAACAGTACGCATAGTACTGGCTACAAATATACTTAGTCATTTAGAAAAGTGAATAGAAAGGGTTAGGGAGATGGCTCAGTGGACAAAGCCCTTGCCATTCAACTATGAGGGGCAGTGACTGGATCCGTAGCACCTACATAAACTCAGGTGTTTGTGTTAGCCTGCCCAATCCTAGCACTGGAGAAGCAGAGCCTGTGTATCCTCTAAGCAAGCTGGTTAGATAAGACTAGCTGAATCAGTGAGCTCTGGACTAGGTAAGAGACAGTGCCTCAAAAAAAAATGATTGACATCTCCTTTGGCCTTCACACACACATATACATATGTATACATGTACACATCACACACTTACATGTAACATAAGCACACACACTAGAACGCACACATGTACACACACACACACACACACACATACACACACACACACACATACAGTGAATCAAATTCTTTTTAGCTCATGTCAGGTATACATGATGCATTATTCCATGTCATCAATCATGCGAAGACATACAAAACAAGCCATTATGACTTCTAAGACTATGGATGGGTTGGTCAGAGGAAGGTGGCCCTGAGGAGTGCCAGATAGAATTGGCAGCAAGTCTAAGGAAGATTGGACACCCAAAGCCAGTAAAAACCAGGGACCAACTCCAGGATGTAAACAGGCTGTCACAGGCCAAGAGGCACCATTAATTTCCTGGGCATCTAGGCCCGAGGCCAAGAACAGAAGCGATCTGCTTGAGACTGTAAACAGAGCAAGACTCTAAACAGCCTTCAGTTAAACCTGGCAATTTTATTCATATGCTTGAAGAAAGGCACCTCACAAGAAAATCCCCTATGAATCAAGTTGCACACAGATTTACATGGTGGAGAAAAGAACAAGGAAAGATGCCAAATTGAAATACGACAAGCTGCCACCAGGAAGAAGTCAATTTTTAATATGCAATGGTACTTTGGCTTTATACCGTCTTAGGCTAAATCCAGCTGAAGAACGTTCTAGAAAACTGAACAATTCTTCATAAAGATATGTGAAGTGTCACCAGTGTCATCTTGGAAGAGAAAGACAATGGTCTGCTTTGTAGTGTGTGCTATGGGTGTGAAAATAGGGAGAGAGCCTTTGGGGCACAGGGCATGATAAAAGCTGCTGGAAAAAGAATTTCAAAAGGGCTTGGCAGGGAACTTAGTTTGCTGTCTCTTGATACAACCCTAGAATTTTCATGGATACAATCACTGTTAGGTGTTTCCTTATAGTCATTTCCCTAGGTTCCATCTGTCTTGTGGAATCAGGAGGGAGAACATTCTACATATTCTCACAGTGCTTGCCGTTACATTTCTGATTAATAGGGCACCAAAAGTATTGTGCACAACACACACTCCGCAACTGTGATAGTAAGAAAGGGGTCATTCTTCAGGATTCTACCTTAAGAGGCCAATGCTTGCTCCATATCTAGCAGCATTGGATACGTAAATGCATACCCTGTGTTCTTTACATATACACCATTTTCTATCAAGAGCTACTGTTGAAGAGCCCTTAGCTTTTTTTCTGAGTACGTTTTCAGGACTTCAACATATATCAACTTTTCCTCCATGGAGCCACTATAAGGTAGGACCATTTGTTCTGTACTTTCCAGGCATACAGCAAGAAAACTTCCCAAGGTCACTTAAAGGAGTAATGGTAGAGCCTCTTCTTCAGCTGTCTTAATTATGATATGTACCATGTGGTACTGTGGCCTGTCATACCTTTCCCATTCTCCAGGATATGCCAGTGCTAACTTGTGTAGGGGAGTGTTTCTTCCTCTATCCTTCAGAGAATCAACAGAACAGGCTGAGGAAGCCAAGACAACACAGCTCAAATACCACATCAATGAAGACAAGGATTATGTGGCCAGAGATATCTAGAGTTATAATCTTCTTTCTCTAATACTCTATTAACTGTGTGACTTGGACTATTTTATTTCTGACTCTTGGATCCTTCATTTCTTGCCAATTAAAAGGGAATTACAGAAGAACCCACTTCACAGTGTATGTTGTGAAAAGGAAGTGATTTAAAAGTCTGAAGTGCATATATTCAAGTGCCTACCACAGAGTCTAATTAGGACCAAGGTGCATTTAAAGACTGGTTTGACAACCATAATGGCAGGATTTACTTCACCTTAGTAAGTGTTTGACAAATTTATACAATGTGCACAAACACATATGTCTTTATTTGAGGATTCAATATAGAAAGCCCTAGACAGAAAGGCTAATTGTTATTTTGGCTACTTCAAAACAGATCTTCTAGCATGTCAGTCTCATTAAATACAAGTAGGTTGGTGTTCGGTCATGGAATGTAGATGCCTAGCAAGAGTGGTACTCAAATTGTAGTCCCAACAATGTGAATTCTAGTATTCTGGAATTGGGATAGGTAAGGTTTGACCATATTTGGAAGTAGAAAATTAGAAAATCAAGAGACCACAGGAAAGCGTTCTGTTGGTTCTAGCTATGCCTATGAAATGTTGAAGTGAGTGGAAACTGTCAGTTCCTCTGAATGAGATGAGAGGCGAGAAATCGAGACTGAAGAATGAAGGCATAAAGCTCTTGCCTACCAGAAATGAGGGGCTGGGTATAATTCCCAGTACTGTCAAAACAAATAAATGTTAAACAAACAAATAAACAAATAAAAGTAAGAGGGAAGTAGCTAGTGGACAAAACCATCAGAAAGAAAAGAGATCAGACGGTTGGTCATTGCTGTTGTAGTAGAGACGGTGCCTGGTGCGTCGTGCTATTAGGGACATGCTATACTACTAAGCAGCATCCTGGGGCCTATTCAGATTCTTGCTGATTTTCCAAATCACAGTTCTAATTTATCCTGAGGCTCAGCAGCCTCTTTAACCTAAAAGCTTGTCAAAGAACTCCTCTCGATATGTACTTGGACAACCCCACAGTGCCTCTTTGCTTTGCTGAAGCCACCTTGAGTTGATTTCTATTCTTTGCAACCACAAGAATCCTCACTCACCCAGTGGAAAACTCTGATTACAATTAGGCTTATCAACAATAATCCTTATGTGTGTTTAACACTCCGCACATTTATAAACTGCTTATTATTATTAATATCTACGACAAGCAAGTACTACAGTAATGCTGCTGAAGCAGTCATCCAAGAGCTAATAATTGGGTAACAGCTGGAGGTTAAAAAGCAAGCCATGGAGAGTGAATGGATTTACTGAAATGATAACTAATATGAAAAGCCATCATGTAGCCAGAGTTAATTCCATTTACAAGAGCCCATCAGGGTTGGATGACTGTAGATCAGTAAGACAGTAGGGGGAAAATTTCTTCTATTAGGAAAGAATAAAACAATGAAACAGATGGATTGCTGTTTTTAAGATTAAGATTACAAGAACACAAAACACTGGCTATGCTTAGATGGCTCAGGGGGAAAAAAAAGCTACTGCCTACATGGTTCCTAAGAAATATGCTTCATTCCTAAGAATGCCAATAAGGCATTAGGCAACTGTCAATTTAGGAATGGAAGTGCCACTGAAGATTCATATTTAACAGGAACCAAATATAATAGAAAATGGAAAAAGAGGGTTGGTGGGGGATCTAAATTAACCAACATGATTGAGGAAATAATTGAAGCAATAAAATGATCAATAGAAAATCAGGCCATTCTCCAGGACCTGAGAGTTTCTCAGTGGAATATTTTAAAAGAAGACCATTTTTTATTGACTCATCCTGTTTTGATGGAACTAAGTCATCAAGCACAGGCACCTAGTCACTGTGGAATGGGCACACAATGAAAATGAGGCTAAGTAAAGAGCTAGCAAGTGACTGAGGGACAGGAATTTAGTACCAGCCTGCTTCTAGATCAGGTAGAGTCTCAGACAGAACAGGAACACTCTTGCAGGTTCTATATAACAGGAGTTGCATTGTTTAAGAAAATCTGAAAACAGAGGAATTAAAAACATCATCTTTAGGGTTGGGGAGATGGTTCAGTCAGTAGAGTGTTTGGTGTATAAACATGAAGATCTGAGTTTAGCATTCCAGTATCCATGTGAGGATGCAGAAGGATAGCGAAGTCTAAAACCCAGGCAGAAGGTCCTCACAGTACCTGAACCTTCAAGCACCTAGATCACAGACCTTCTTGCCTCTAGAACTGTGAGAAATGATTTTGCTGTTTAAGCCTTTTATGGCAGCACAGATTATCTCTAGGGTTCTCCACTGCCTCCCACCAAAAAGTACACATTATTCCCATTCTTTTTACCTGTGCTTTCTATTCTTGTATTTATTGTCTGGCTCTGTGACAGCAGAGGCTCACCCAGGACTATCATTGCCCTCCAACCTCTGGAGATCTCTGGCCAGAGAAAATCCATTGGCAGTAGGCTATTTCACTGCTGGCTGCCTTTCTAGAATATTTCCTCTCCTTCAAACAGCGGGCCAACCCCCGGTGGCTTTAACTCTTTGTAAACTCAGTCTAACATCGTCCATCCCTTTATGCTTCAACTTACTTGCTGTTATTAGTCACCCAGATGTGTCAGGAACTCATGTGAATTTCTTTAATTTGCTCAATAATTGTCTCTGAATTCTCTTTACATTGTCATACTATTGCTATTGAAAATTACAACGAAATATTTGCATACTACTTGCTATATCTTTGTGGAGTCATTTATTTATAAAACTATAAAAATTCAATAATATTCCATAATCCCACTACAAATAATGAGATGATTGATGCAGGTAAAATACTTATATAAATCTTGTAAAACATAATGGGATATATTTTAAATATTTTTCTTAAATACTTTTTAAAAAGTTTCTCATTTTCTTTGATTTCTTCCCTCTGTATTTTACCTTCCTTTGTATAATAGTTTTATTTTTGAAATTATAATTGCATCATTTCCACATTCTTTCCCTTTCTTCATTACTTCCAATGTAGTTTCTGCTCTCTCTAAAATGTATGGGCTCCTTTTTTAATTGTTATTCCTAAGTAACACACACACACACACACACACACACACACACACACACACACACACACAGGGAGAGAGGGAGAGAGGGAGAGAGGGAGGGAGGGAGGGAGGGAGAGAGAGAGAGAGAGAGAGAGAGAGAGCTAGAACATAAATACAATATGTTCAGTCTGTGTACTGTTACTTGTATGTATGTTCTCTGTGTTGACCAGTTGGCATTGGATAACCATCTGTTTCCTTCTTCTTCGTAAATAACATGTTTCTCTGTTTTTTAGCTTTTGTCTAAGCTTTTACATTATACAGAGTTGTCCTGAAGCTTCTCATTTCTAAACTCAAACTAAAGCCCTACTACCCTCCTGAAATCATAAAGACCACATCCGTCTCTCTTGAGAAATGGAGCTGTGCTGTGTAGTACAATTGTTAGTCACATGTGATTAATGTATGTTAACTAATATTTCAGATCTCATTCCTTAGTTATACTAACTATAGTTCTACCTTCAACCACTACATTCAGCTGAGGGCTACTGTACTAACCACTATACATCCAGAACATTCCTCCCAATTCGGGAAGGCCTATTGAACTGAGACATTCTAGGACACATGTGTGGCTCAACTCAGAATTAATATCTCAATTTTAATCTTGTTCTCCAGTCACATCATTGTAGATTCAGAAAACAACAACAGTAATAAAAGAAGCCTATGCTCTTCATTATGACTCAAATAGTCCTGGCCATAAAGGGTATACTTAATAAAAATACTAGCTGAGTTAATTAAGCATGAATAACCCTCAGTAGATCACTAGAACACCAACCACCATGAAATGACTCTAATGAAGGTACAGAGTAGACAGTTTGGAGATAATGGTGGCGAGGATTCTTAATAGCATGCGGAGGAAAGTTCTGTGTCATGAAAAAAAATATTTTCATGTAGTCAGAAAAGAACTTATCCCAATTATTGTAAGATATCTGTCAATAAGCTTCAATCTGGTGAAAGGAAAACTATTGGAAAGACCCCAGTGTGCTGGTATATACTGAAACATCTATGCCAGTCTCTGACTTCACTCGCAAACAATGAAAAGTTGTCATTAGGTTTTTGGAACCCCTTTGACTGTGATTCTTGTTGACAAAGAAACTGGCCTGTGTCTGAAGCAATTTACTGGATGTGATGAAGCTGTATATCCTGTACTGTACCCTCTTAACTCCTCAGCGTGTGTCAACTGTGAATTGTAACAGAATTCCAGCACTTGGCTGTACTATAATAGACTTGTAAATGGTGTATTTTATCTTTGCAGTAATTCTCAGAATGAACAGATTCTTAGAGGTAGATCCACTTGCTATAGATCATTTAATTAGCTATGAGCATAATCACTTTGCAAAAATATCCATTTTAATCCTCATAGAAACTCTATGAGCACAGATTTTTGTTCTCATTTTGCAACAGGTAAAACTTACTTTTGTATGGATACTTTATTTGCCCATGGTTATATGGGAAAGAAAAGAGTTGTAAGAATAAATGAGATAGAGTCTTTCATACTGAAGTCTAAGTTTTGGACCACTTTTCTACTGATTATCTACCCCAATGTTAACAGGACAGTGTAGTTTATGAGGGACTAGCCAGAGGCAAAGCAGGACACCACCTGTCCTCATTATAATAGTCCCCATTATTCCCCTCTCAGCACAATTTCTTGTCTACCTCAAATTGCCCTGACATTCATTTCAATAATACTTTTTTTTTCAGAAGAGATGTCTGAATCACACAAATGTTGCATAGAAGCTCAGAGAAGAAAGGGTTCTGGGAATATAAACCCTAAGTTCTCCCACTTAAAATGGAAGTAAAGGATAGTGAAGGGAAGAAATTCTGAACAGGCACGTGACTGTACAACCTGCATCCAGCATCCTAGAAACTTGTTCTGATGATGCCAACCCTTACTCTCTCAATGCCTGCCTCCTATTGGTGCTCCATTCTTGGACACCTTATACATTTCACAGGCTATGTCCAAGGAAGGGTTTCACAAGTCAACATTCTCAATTGTGGGCCAAACTATTTTCTGATGTTTCTCTTCCTAGCCTCGTTCATACCATTGGCTCCTTTGCTATTGTGGAGACTCAGGGCAGTTAACTGGTCTTACTTACGTATATGTCTTATTTGTTCACGTGTGCATATGTGTGTGTGTACATGTATGTGTGCTCTTGTATGGTGGTGAGAGAACAATACTAGGTATCTTCCTTCATTGTTGTCCATGTTACTTTTTAAAACAGGCTCTCTCAATGCACCTAGAATATGCCAATTTAGGTAGCCAGGCTGGCCAGTTAGCTCAATCAATCTACCTGTCTTTCTTTCTTCACCCCTGTGCTGGGCTTACAGGGATACACTGCTAAGGTTGGCTTTTATTTGTGCTGCTCCTAACTAAAGTTGGGTCTTCATGCTAGTGTAGCAAGCAATTGGAAGCTTCTCTTTAGCTCTAGACTCTCTTAATTAAAATGGTAATTATTTACATTTATTTTATTTATTTGTATGTTTAAAGGATCAGAATGCACTACGGTCAGAGGAAACTTTAAGAGTTGGTCCTCTCCTTCCACCTGGGTTCTCGCTGCCAAACTAAGAACTTCTGGCTAGGTGGCAAACATCTGTATCTGCTGAGACACTTTTCCTGACCATGACTAATTTTTGGTTCTCATCCTCGCATTCAATCCATTGACAAATCTCACTGAAAATACCTTAAATCAGGTTCGCCTTGATCACTCAGAACACTTCTCTAGCTCTACCAATTACCTGCACACACAGAGATCTCTACAAACCGAATTAATTAGCATGGCTCTGACCCAGTGAGAGTGGTGTTCTCATAAGGGGAGGATATTAGCATAAACATTACACACAGAGGGAGGGACATCTGGAAACACAGGGAGACATCATTAGCCCTCTACAAGCCAAGGAGATGGTCCTAAAAAGACACCAATCTTGCCAATATCTGAGTCTAGCACCAGCACACTCTAAAGTGGAAAGAAAACATGTTCGTTATGTAATCCACTTTGTCTCCAGTTCTGTGATATGATGGCCTTAAAAAAACTAATATTCGCTCATATTGAATTCTACAACTAACTAGAATGGGGATGCATCTATATTGGGTTTCAATCTGAAGCTCTGGTATGAAACAAAGTGATGATGGACTGTCATATTGCTAGTGCAGCCAATTATAAGGACAGAAGTGACATGACACACAATGGTATCAGAACACTGCAGAGGGCATCAGTAGCACTGCCCGTTTCACCAGCTCTGAGCCCGAGAGACTTGGTTAAAATCAGTTAATATTTTTATGCCTTAGGTTCTTTATCTAAACTATGGAAGGATCAGCTCCAATCTCACAGAGTTTAGTAAGGATAAGTTACAAAGCAAATAGAGTGCTTAGAACAGGGTGGACACATAATAAACATACGACAAATGATAGTAATTATTGCTAGTGTTGCTGTTCTGGTTTCAGGGGTTAAGTATCCTGGTTCTAAGGACAATTTTTTAACAAAACTTGAAGAAATTCAAAGTATACATTTTGTATTTGTTGAGATACAGGATGCTTCAAGTCAGGGGTTGTCATGGATATGTTGAGTATCACACAAGTGCTCTCTATATATCTATTCTTTTAAAGTATTGTATGACCTCTCATTTGTGGTTTGGGATAGAACTTCCAGGTTAAAATTATCCTCTTTCTGAGTCTGGGTTACTTTAAACAAGTTTTGAATTTTCACCCATTTTCCTGCAAAAGTCATAATTTTACTTTTCTTTATGGGAGACTATGATGGGCATAGGGTAAAGAAGACACCTTAAAGGAGGAGAGAGAGAGAGAGAGAGAGAGAGAGAGAGAGAGAGAGAGAGAGAGAGAGAGAGAGAGAGAGAGAGAAAAGAAAGAACAACAACAACAAAAGGGAATCAGGGCTACATGAAAGCAGATTTGGGTTACTCAGAAGAAAAAGGGACCAGTCGGGCATGGGTGAGAAGATTGGAGAAGGGATAGAGGAAGAGGAAGGAACAGGGGATCACAGAGAAGAAATAATAAAATAAAGTTTTTGAAAACTCCATAATAAAACCTGCTAATTCTGTGTGTCATATTTTTAAAAAGCTAACAAAAGTTTCATAAGAGTTGTCCTCCCATTTGGCTTGGAAGTCACCTCTCCACCTCCAACTAGGTAGCAATATTGCAGTTAGAGTCAACTCTCTTAACATTGCATCAAAAGATGAAAAAGTCAAGTCATTCTAAGCCTAGGGCCTGAATAGAATGGGCTTCCTGGAGTCTAAGTGATAATTATTTCAATTATCTTTACTGTCACAATACTTAGTATGTACCAGGAGCTATTTAAGGGACTAGGAAACAGAAGTACTGGCAGTTCCTGACCCCAATGCCAGGTTAACCCAAGGGACCAATTGACTTTCAGCATCATTGCCTCTCACAGCAGAAACTGCCGAGCCATCATGATTTTAGCCCTTATTAAGATACAAAACGAAAACCAAAGGAAGGCTTATTTAAGGATTAAATGTGTGCATTTTCTGGAGTAACTCTATAAGTGGTCAGAAATTCAACTTTCTAGTTCTTTAGATTTATTTGTCTATAGATCTCTTATGGGACAAAAATGCAAACTCCACACAAGATGTAGAGGCAAAAGCATGGTTCTACTGCTGGGATGCGTGCTTGGAGACCATGGATATGTCGCTGAATCCATGGAGATTCCATCATAAGAGAGCATATGGAAGGGATTTTTTTCTTCAGTTGTGAGATGACCAAAGCATCAAAATTGAAGTACCTGGTTAGATTTTGGGTACTGGCACCAAGTTTAAGTGAGGGTCCAATGAGACCACTGAAATAGGTCAACCCATGGGTGGAAAGAGGGTTTATTGAAAATATGAAACTGCCACATAGTTATCTCTTGGGTGGAGATAGAATAGCTAGAGTCATTGGGGTGGGTTGAGGAGGCATGAAATCTAACATGGCTACCTCTTAGGGACTGATAAGGTAGCAAAAAGGTAGGGAAAGCATTTTCAGTTATAAAGGGAGCAGGTAGCTATGGAGGAGTGCTAGTGAGAAGAACTTGGGAGCTTTCATGGGGCTTTGATATATGTTACAGGTATGTGCTAACAGGGAGCTAGATGCCCCATTTGCCAAGATAAGGAAAGTGGCTCTTCCTGGCAGGCAAAAACCCCATTTCATATGTTTCTAAAGAGTTCTTGTATCTATCCACCAACACTTTTTTCATTTTGCCCAGTCAGAGTCCAGTCTGAGATGAGCTCAGACTGTCATTTTGGACATTGTCAGTGGCACTGCCATTTTGGAGGATTGGGAGCTGAGACCTAACATATGGAGTTTCTTCAACTACACTACATTTTTTTCCCTGATGAATTCAAAGTACTAAGTGTCTTTTCAAAGAACTAAGTGTTCCAACATGTGTTGAGAGGAAAGCCCAGGAATGAGTTCAGTAGCCTTCTCCTGGAAAAGGCACACAATTGTCTGTGCCTTCACTGAGTCTCTTGCAGCCAGCCTATTTGCCGATTTCAAGGAGGGAGAATCTGTCTCACCTCTCATACTATGTCACAAACTGCCACATGATTAGCAGATGGACAGAATACATATTCTCATACTTCATGTAGAATGAACTCTCATGATGGCTCATGTATGTTCTCTGCATCATTTAAAGGCTTATCAGAGGCACTCATGATGTCAGCTGAGTGGTGGTCACACTTGAGACTCAGCTGTGAAGGATCTACATGTCAGCAAAGGGTTGCCAGCGTTCATCTCTTTGTGGCTGTAGGACTGAGTACAGGTCCTTATTGACCATGCTAGAGCCATGTGCCTTTCTTACAAAATTGTAACTTACTTCTTCAAAGCTAGCAAAAGACTAACTTAAGATGGGACCTAGACATTCTTTTAAGTTTTCTTTGATTAAATCAGGCTCACCAAGATGATTGTGCATTTGACTAATCAAAATCAAGTGACTAGAACCTTAATTATGTCTTCAAAATCTTTTCTCCTATGTCTTACAACATAACTTTATCACAATAGACTCACATGATGTACTTACATCTCACCTCATGTCAAGGGGAGGAGACTGAACAGGGTATACCCTATGTGGAGGGTATCATGTGAGCCTAACATACTGGTCAACTCCTTTTGATTTAACTGTTCAGAGGAACTCACAGTTCTGATTATTATGATAAAATTAATCATTTAACCATTTTTAAGTATGCCCTTTGTGGGGTTTCTTATATTTACAAATATATTATAGAGATAACATCATTATCTAATTCTAGAACATTTCCATCATCAGAAAATGAAATTTTGTATTTTGCAACCTCCATCTCTGTCAAAGTCCTGCCAGTCACAAGTATAATTTCTATCACTTTGTAAGTGCCTACTCTAGACCAGGTATAAAATGGAATTCTATAGCATCTGGTCTTTTCTGACTGGATCCTCTTCTTTAGTATAGTATTTTCAAGATTTGTTTGTATTGCATGTAGACGAGACCTGATCCTTTTAATGGAGTAATAACATTATATTATTCCACTAATTTGTTTGTCCATTCACAAATACATGAATACTTGTTTATGTTTTTGATATACTATTTATAATATTAATATATAATTATGAACTAATGTATACATACATTTAGGTGTACCTGTGTTTTCTTACTCATGAGTAAGCAATCTCATGATTATAAATTAGCAGTAAATTTGTAGGATATCCAGTATTTTTTTTTTTTTTTTTTTTTTACTTATTCGAGAGCCTATGAAAACTAAATTAAGGCCAAATAAGAACAATTCAAAAGCATTTTCATAGTTATTACAAGCTGGAATCAAAGTCCTGATATTACTGTAAACACCACAAGAAGAATTAACTATTCATTATCAACAGACCACTCTGGCAGGCTGAAAAATCGTCTTCTAAAAACACCTACTTCCTACCTTTAGATATTACATAAATGTTAGGTGGTGTGGCAAAGGAGAATCCCAGTTATCCATGAAAATAAACATGGAGAAATGACACTCAATTAACTCAGGTGAACCCTATCTCTCTACAGGATTTTCATTAACAGAAGCAGGAAACAGATGAAAGGAAACCATAGGGACAATACTCCACAAAGATGTGGCATGTCCTGATTGACTTTTATTATATAGGAAGAAAAATATTAACTAGAGACTGAAGGTGTTCTCTATAATCTACCAAGAGCAATGGCATTGGTTACTTTTGGTCCCCAACAAAGAAACCTAGCCTGTGCAAATTTCAATGATAGCTCAGAGAGACACATTCCAGAATTCTATCCCCCCCACAAACTGTACAATACAAGTTGTTGATTTGTTAGAGTAGACTGATCTAATATGAGCTTCCTCCTTCCCAACATTATATACAATTTGAGAGTGACACTTGATTTTATCACATTTTTATTGGATATTTTATTTACATTTCAGATGTTATCCCCTTACCCCATTCTCCCCCACCTCCACCCAGTCACCCCTTGTTCTATGCCCCTTCCTCCTGCTTCTATGAGGATCTTCACCTCCTTCACCTCCCCACCCTTGACTTCCCCCACACTGGGCATCCAGCCTTCATGGGACCAAGGATCGCCTCTCCTGCCTATGTCAACAAGGCCATCCTTCCCTACATATACAGCTGGAGCCATGGGTCCCTCCATATGTGCTCCCAGGCTGGTGGTTTAGACTTTGGGAACTCTGGTTGATTGGTATTGTTGCTCTCCTCATGGGGCTGCAAACCCTTTTAGCTCCTTCAGTCTTCTCTCTAACTCCTCCATTGGGAACCCCATGATCAGTTCAATGGTTAGCTATGAGCATCCACCTCTGAATATGTCAGACTCTGGTAGACCTCTAAGGAGACAGCTATATCAGGCTCCTGTCAGCATATACTTCCTGACATCCACATCAGTGTCTACCTTTGGTGACCGCACATGGGATGGATACCCAGGTGGAACAGTCTCCAGACGACACCTCCTTCAGTTTCTGTCCCACACTTTGTCTCCATATTTGCTACCTTGATTATTTTGTAACTCCTTCTAAGAAGAACTGAAGCACCCACACTTGTTCTTCCTTCTTCATGAGCTTCATATGGTCTGTGAGCTGCATCTTGGGTATTGTGAGCTTCTGGGCTAATATACAATTATCAGTGAGTGAATACCATGTGTATTCTTTTGTGATTGGGTTACCTCACTCAGGAAATGTGGTACATTTACACAATGGAGTATTACTCAGCTATTAAAAACAATGAATTTGAGAAATTCTTAGATTTTTATCACATTTTACATAAGATTCTTCACCTTCCTCAATTCTTGGGCTTATGGTCTATATTCCATATGTTTGAAGAGCTTCTGGTGGGCTAGCTTTGGGCTACACCAGTAGCCCCATGTCCCACCACCCACCTACCCACCATGTAATTTGCTGTAGTGAAATATCTTAGCATCAGTGTTCTTCCCTTGGAGAACACTTACTGAGTGCTTTTTTTTTTTTTTTTTTTTAAATCTGTTAGTACTCACCACACACTCATAATTTCCAGCATGTTCCTATGACAATTCTAACAGTTAAGAGCATAACAGTCTACCTTTCCTGCAAGATCAATTCATTAATATGATCAATCAGTTTGTTAAGTATTTACTATGTGCTAGGTACCATATGTTGCATCCATGACCATGAAATGTTTTACAGCATATCTTAACTGTGAACTTCATTGTGGCATTTTCAGCCATGTGTATAGGTATTTTGATCACAATTGTGTCCATATGACTCTTTGTTCTTCTCTTACTTTTTTTTTTTACAGTAACAATTTTCTCCTTTATTTAATGAACATTAATCTAACAATAAAGAATGAATACCTAAACTGACTTTGAAACAATCCCACTATATAAACCACAGTGGTATAAATCTTCAACAGATAGGCCTGGTTAATTTCCACAAATACTGGGATTAAGGATGTGCATTAACACTTCTCCCTGGCTGTAAAGGCCTGGATTGGTCAAGGGGCTGAGAGGTGTTACTTGCAGTCTTGATGGTATGACATACTAAGCCAGTCATCCGAATTATCAAAATCTTCAAGGATCCTTTGCCAAAGCTCCTCTGCAGATGGACCTCGACCTTGAGCATCCTTTGGGCCTTGGGCAGCAGCTGCCAGGCCAACTGGAGCTTCGGCTACTGCTAGGTAGGTCTGGACTTCAACTGTTATGGATTGACCAGAGTCCCCAGCTATAACAGGCAGATATTCTTGCTGACTAAACCTGGAACCATCACAAGCCTGGTCATGATGGAGAAAAGATTCCTGGCTGCCGTTGAGTTGGGAACGGAATCCTCACCAAATGTGCCTGAACACATGGACTGTCTATTGGCAGAAGCAACAACAGATAAAGAATCAGGAAAATGGGTTGCCTCAGAAACAACTTCAGAGCTTCCATTGCTCTCTGGCAATGCTGCTGGGACATTCTGGAGATTCTTCCTCTTTAACATAGCCCGGTAGTTCTTGAACCAGATCTGGATCTTGCTCACTGTCACACCAATCAATAATGCCAGCACCATGCGTTGCTCCCGTTTTGGGTGTATGGCACAGTGATGAAAATGGTTTTGCAACAGGCGTTTTTGTTTTGGGGAGTATACAGTGCGTGTTGTCCGATGCTTCTTTGGAGCCAAGGGGCTGGTTTGTTGGTCACCATATTCAGCAGACAGCACCATAGGTCTTAGAGAACGCTGGCGTCTAGATCTCAGTGAGGATCTTGAAGGTATCTGATGACTTGGACGCACTAAGAGGCTTCTCAGAGTTGGTAAACCTGGGTCCATTACAGGACCTGGTTGCATTTGTATACTTGATTGTCTTGATGGACTTTGGGACTCTTGCTGACCTAAGTCCCTTTTAAGGACTGAAAGACTTGATTGCATTGGACTTCTTGGGGTCACTAGGGGACACTGACACACTTGGAAAGGAAAATTCTTTTCGGGCTCTTGAGGCATTTGGAAACTGGTTTCTATGGGTGCATTTGAAGACATTTGGAATTTTGAATGCAAGGAGGGACCTTGGGGCATATGTGGGCTCTGAACTTTTTGGAGCATGTTCCTATAGGAGAACCTAAAATCCAGAGGGTTGCTGTGGCTTGCCCAATCCTCTGGATGTTTGACTTCTTTCTTTCTTTCTTTTCTTTTTTTTCTTTTGGTTTTTTTCTTTTGGTTTTTCGAGACAGGGTTTTTCTGTGTAGCCCTGGCTGTCCCGGAACTCACTCTGTAGACCAGGCTGGCCTCCAACTCAGAAATCCACCTGCCTCTGCCTCCCAAGTGCTGGGATTAAAGGTGTGTACCACCAATGCCTAGCTTTGTTTGACTTTCTCTTACCTTTTAATGCCTCAGATTATACTGTTCTTCAATGAGTCCCAATACTTCATCTAACATATAGTGTTGGGCCTTGGACGAGGTAACTCCATTTAACCTGTTACCTTCAGTCATGTAGGGCACAGGTAGAAGGCGTGACTAACAAGTCTCCACCTCCAGAGATTTAAATATTAATGAATTATCAATAGGCCAGGGGCGTAGCTAATTAAGTTATTCCCTCCCCTTTCTCCCTTCCCTATAAGATTGGTCTCCCCTGGCTTTTGGCGGGGGAAGCATGTACCACTTGCGTCCATTCACCATGCCATGAACAATAAAAGCTTTGGAAAACCAGACTCCACGTGTCCATGGTCTCTCCGCCTGATTCCCAGCTTTTGGAACCCTGGAACCTTGCCGATGCAGCCGCTGGCACACCCACCGACAGCTGCGTGAATGTGGGATCCTCCGCTGGCGGCACGGGAAGCCCGCCCGGGACTCTGCCGCCGGACTCCCTCCCCCCGCCCGCAAGATTTCTTCCCCACAATATAGTAGGCACATAATATATTATTGACTAAAAAATTGTTCTCTTTTAAACTCTTTTTTCTTCTATAGATTAATTTTTCTTTAAAAAATTAATTCATTCATTTAGATTTTATTTATTTTCCATCCCATTATCTCCCTTCTGGCCACTCCGTCTCACAATCCTTCTGCCATCCTCCCTGAAAGTACTCATTGTGATAATAATTATGGAGACTATAAACAATAAATTGATCTTTCAAATTTGGAGGGGAAACAGGATAGAATGTAAACCTTGCATCAGCTGTCAGCATTTTAAAAAGACATTGCAAACACACAGGGTATTTTGTACATAAGCCAAAGAGATTCCAGTGATGGGTGGCATTCTCTTTGCTGCTTGAGCACACACAGGTGCATGTGTGTGCACAGATGTCCCTCAGTATGAATCCTACATAGAGCTAGATACTTTCTCCATGAGGAAAGAACCATTTCCACACTGTTAGACACAGGTTTGCTTAGGAGATGGTTCTGCAGGGCGGAGTGGTTGTTTGTGAGTCTTTTAAACTGATGAGGCATTTTTCAGTTCATTGTGTGAGCAAATGGGATGAGCCCAAGTCCCTACTTAAGATATTCAAGCCTAGAGAACTGGATAAATAAATATAAACGAATTCATTTGACAGGGTGACATTTTCATTTAATTAAGGCAGAAACCAGCTCTTAAACAAATAATTGCCCCTGACAAAAGAGCAGAAACTGATCCTTAATTAATAAGTGTCTAATAGCTCTTTTCGGTGCTGTGGGGAATGTGCTGGGGGGTTGGGGTGGGTTAGGGGCAGGGAAGTGAAGTTGGGGAAGAAATTGAGTTACTTTTCAAAACTAAAAGAGAATTAAAAGCCCCTTACTTATGCTTTAATACATATGGGACTCTGCTAGATCACAAAATGTTTTGATAAAACTCTGTGCAAGAAAACAAAGTTCCAAGTCTGGAGGAAGGATCATTTGAAAAAAAAAAAAAAAAAAAAAAACTTTTTTAGGTCAATAAACTTTGATCTATTATTTTATCTCTTCTGCATTTTTGTAATACAATCTTAGTCATAGTAACACAAATGACACTGAAAAGAAAGCTGAAGTTCTTGACTCATTAAAAGATACATAACTGTCTATAGTTTATAGTAAGGATGAATCATGACAGCTACCACATGATGGGAATGTGATGAGATGAATCCAGGGTCAAGTGCTTCTTATATGTTTTCAGACCCTCTGCTCACAAAGCCTTCAACAGAGTCTGCTGGGCTTTAATGCTAAGCATCGGTTTTTTTTTTTTTTTTTTTTTTTTTTTTTTTTTTTTTTTTTTTTTTTTTTTTTTTTTTTTCATATTTGATAACCTGAAAGGATGAGTCTCCAAATGTGTAACACAAAGCCACATCACATAGCAGACACAGGGAAACCTTGAGGTCATTATTAGTAATTTTCTGTATATTCATGTATGCTCAATTAATGTCAATTAAATCAAGATGTTAATGAGCAAAACATTTGTGTTATTGATCTGACAAAACTAAGATCACTCTGAATATTTGGGAAAACCAGCACATACGAGAATGGCATCTCTGCCTCTTTATATTAACATTCGAGATAATTTTGATGGCTTCCCATCCCCAAACCCTAGAATGCAGTACATATGCTCAGAGAAACCATATAATCCCCCATCCCCAAACCTACAAATCAGGGAAAATGGGAGATATAGGGGGATAAGGCTGTGTCTGGCAAATACCATATCGTGAAAAAGATCTTTTACTTGGACAGTCTTAAATATTAATTTGCAAAAGTTGGTCATAGCCAACAATTAATTTATGTGATAAAAAAGGAGACCATTAGAACAATAAACAGTTCATTGTAGGAAAGTAATCACAGCATTCATTTTGGAGGCAACAAGTCATCCTATTCAGTCTAATGGTTACTTTTATGCATTAAATTGCCTAGACTACAGGATGCCCAGATATTTGCTTAAATAGGATTCTGGATGCACCTGTAGATATGTTTCAGATGAAATTAGTCTTTTTTCTCTTGTAGCCATTGTAAAGCAGATGGCAATACCAAGTGTTTACAGGGCTCTATCCAATCAGCTGAAAACCTGAATCCAATTAAAAGTCTTATCTTCCCGAGAGCAAGTACAGACTCCCTTGTCTGACAGCTGAATGCTGCATGATTGGTGTTTCCCTGATCTTAAACCTGAGCCCCGAAACACTGGCTCTTCCTGATTTGGAACTTCCAGACTCAGGTTCATTTCCCACCATCACACCTCCCTTCTCACTTTACCCTCTTGACGCTCTGATATTAGCTTTCTTCATGGACTTAGAATCCATTAAGCTTTTCAATGATGTGTTCAGTGTGTCGACTAGAAGGGGTTAAGTATCAACTGACAAAGACAAGTGGCAGCCTGTTGTTTCGAGGTGTTTCTATAAAGGTGTTTCCAAGAGATATCAGTATTTGAGCCAATAGGCGGACTGAAAGGATCCACATTCAGCACCAACTTTGAAACTACTGAGAACAAAAGTAGAACAGAAAGGGAGGAGGAGAAGCAGGCTCTTTCTCAAGCTGGTTCTTCTAACTTCCTTTACTTTTGCACATTGAAGCTACCGATATGTAGGCTTTTGGATGATGGAATCTATACCAGTAGTGTCTGCTTCTCCCAGGCTCTTTGCCTTGTGTCGAATGGCACCATTAACTTCTCTGGTTCCTCAGGCTGCGGATGGCAGGTTGCGGGACTTCTCAGCCACATAATTGTGTGAACCAATTCCCATAATATAATTCCTCATATATCTACATATACCCCACAGATTTTATTTCGTAGAAAAACCCCAATACAGTCTCAGTTCAGCCTGTTTCTTTCAACGGGGAAAATTTTTCTTTCTACCGTTCCTAAGAAGCAGCTATGCTGGCCAACCCCTGTTCCATTTTTAGATCTCATATTCTGCCTGATCCATTGGATCCAGGAAAATTCCTTTGCTTATTTTCATGTTCATTAGCAATCCAATATCTTTAATTTAACTCTCTTCTATAATTTTTTGTGATATCAGCAAAATCCAGTAAAGGCCTCTCATGTACTAAACAGTAAACAGCCAGTTTTATAGTAAATATCCTTTTACAGCATCATGTACTTCTCACCCTTGTAAGGGTGCTGAGCACTTAGCAACTCTGTATTTATTTGATAGGTAAAGAGAGAGCAAATACACTGATGCTTCTGAGCCCAGGCCTGGTTCAGAGGTCAGCTCCTCTTGGACATCTTCCCAATATTTTCCTCCAGTATTTTTGCTCCCATCTGTCAGTTTCCATCTTTGCTATAGCCCTTCACATGCAAATTTACTTCATTTTACATTGATGGCAAGGGTTATCTAATTCATCCCTTTATTGTGCCTCACGTGAGGTAAAGTATATAGGGGTTTTTTGGTACAAAGTAGATTCTCAATAAATGTGTTTTGAAGGAATCGCTGAATGAATATGAATCATTACAATAAAGATAAATAAAAGAAGAAAGAGGTAATAAAGAAGGAGTGTTTGTTTCAGAGATGATAGAAGACTCTTATCTTGGCCATGATACAGCTTTGTACTACAGTTTTTAAAACTTCAGACCCTATTCCCAGTTTCGTTGACAGGTGTGGTACTGAAAATGGAATGCAGAAACTTTGATGCAAGGAACAGATGTGAATTATTATATCCACACTGAATTATGCAAGATACTGAGGATTGGTGGCTCAAAGGAGGAAAGAATGGTGGCATAGGATTTGGTAATATGTAATACAAAGAATAGAAATCCCAAATACACAGATATAACCAGAGCAGTTCCCTGTACTTCTGAAATCCCTGAAAGTATTTAGCTGCCACAGGCACTAGTTGCAGGACTGCAGGCTCTACATTCACCCAGAAGGAAGAAACCAATCTCTGTGGTAGTAAATCCAGGATGGATCTACCTTCAATGGAACGTGAACCATTTGAGATCCTTCAAATCTAAATCCATAAGCTTAAAGTGATATAATCTCATGATCATTCTGAATTGCCCAAATAAGTGTATCTTGTTTGAATGCTAAAGAGTTAATGGGGAAGAATTTTGAGGTTGATGAGCTCTACAGAAGTTGCCAGAAAGAAGCATTTGGAATCTTTGGGAATCCCTATCACTCATCACCATAACAAGTCCAAGTATGAGGAACAGGATGTGTGTGGACATCTTTCCCATATGTTGTCTAGAGAGACAATCTGCCTAGAGCAGACAAATATTTTTCACTTAAGAAGAATCCCACAGATCAAAAGCAAGAGTCAATATCAAGCCTAACTTCAAACAAAATACCTTCTTGAACTAATTGGCCACAATGGACTCAGAACAAAACTGAGATTGAGTGAACGCTAACTAGGATGCACACATCATCATTCAAAACCCTACTGATAAAATGATGTGTGGTTTCCATAATCCCTAAAAGACCGTTGTGTTTAGACTTTTATGTATAAAGCTCACATTAAGGAGAATTTCTTTGACAGTTTGAAGATTTGATAAAATTAGAAGTATTTCTCACTCCAAAATTTGCATAATAAGGTATGAAGATTTTGAAGGGTGTCAGGGGAAAGCTTGCAGAAGTAACAGTTTGTAGATGTACTACTGTCTTGGAGCAAATTAGAACGAACATGCACTTTGCAGATTATAATCAAATGGCCCTGAATGAGTCTGAAAATGACCCTGATTTCAGTAGAAGAGTCTCAACAAATCCCACGAGACTCCTTACCCTATATACTTACCCACCATGAGCTGCTGAGAAGACAAGGGTCAGAGGGGAAAAGTTTTCTTTGTAGTAACTGGACAATGCCACTCAGGAGAGATTGGAAATCCTAAGCAAAACAATGTTGGTTGAGTGACTTATAAGTTGAGGAGCCATCGTTATCTTTGGCAAACAAGTTAACATAAGATCACAATGCTGCAGCGAATACTTTGGGGAAAGAGGGAGGAGAAGAAAGAAATAATAGAAAGATTCTAAATAATACTTTGTATGGAGAAAAGTGATCTACAGCAGTTTTGGTAATTACTTTTACTTCTTATAAACTCAAATTTGTATCTACTAAGAAAAGCTTATATGAGAAATAAAATAGAGCTAGAAAATGAGAGAAAGGTGAAACAATTAAATCTAAATCCGAAAAACTCACAGAAGATCCACTTTTGCTTGACACTATGCTAGAAGGTGGGCAAGCACTTCAAAGTTAGACAATCACAGAGGTTATTCATAATCTACAGAGGCTATGGGGATTCTAAGGCACCAGGATGTATCAGTTTCATTTTGGCTCAGGGACTTGGAATCTGACACAAACAACTTAAAAGCAGTAAAACGGGGATGATTTATTTTGGACTGCAGTTGAGGAGGATAAAATACAGTCATTTGGTTTTACTTATTCTGTAGCTGCAATGAGGCAGCAGATCGTGGTGTTGAGGAGTGTATGGTGGAGAAGAGCTGTTTACCTCCTGGCAGTCAGGCAGCAAGGAGAGAGGAGGGGGGAGGGAGGGAGAAAGAGAGGAAAGGTGGGGAAGAAGAAGAGGAGGAGGAGGAAGAGAGGGAGGGAAGAAAGGAGGAAGAGAGAGAAAGAGAGAGAGAGGAGAGAGAGAGAGAGAGAGAGAGAGAGAGAGAGAGAGAGAGAGAGAGACTAAGACAAGAAGACAGCTCCCCAGCATCTGCCTATATTAACTCCAACTAGGTTCAATCTCCTATGTTCCCAGAATCACATAAAAAGCATTGCCTTCTGCAGATCTAGATCTAACATGTAATCCTTCTGGGGCTAGAATTAATTTTCAAACCTTAACACAGGCTCCCCTTTTATACTTTATGACAGGGTTTGTCCATTATCAAATGTTTCTTCATCCAAGATCTAGTTCATATGGCATACCCATGGCAAGTCTTCCTTATTCCCTTTGTTTCCAATCACATTTACATTTAGTGCCATGCCCCCATTGCGCATCTTCATGTCTCTATAACGGCCCTAACTTCACTACTAGATCGGGTGTTCCTTCTCATCTCTGATGCCTACTATGGGACCCAGTGCTCATGAAAAGAAGGGAAAATGGATACTAGGAAATAAATGCATAATTAGTACGACTAAAGGAGCAATTCACACTGGGACACGATTGGTTCTGAAAGATAAGGCAGAAGGGGTGGAAACTCACCAAGGCTACATCCTTTTTCAAGTTTTATTAGCTCATCATCATAAGCTTGTGAAATAAATTCTATCCTTATTTTTATACCTGAACTATCATCGCTAGAAAGTAATTTGCCCAAAGATAACATTAACGTATCAATGAAATATCTAGATGTCTTTCTATGGGATGCTACAAAGTTGTAGTTTTCTTCTGTAAGCAATAGGGAGCCAGAAAATCTTGTAGCCATGTCCAGCCTTTTGACATTATGTTACAATATTGCCATTTACAAAGTACACTCTCAGGAACTGTGCAATCGGACTACAAAACAAATCACACACACACACACACAACTTCATATATGCTCTAAACAGGTTCATGATTTCTGTATTGGGCCATATTTTGAGCTATCCTGGGACACGTGCAGCCTGCAAATCAAAGGCCAAATACCCCTGCTAGGAAAGGATAAAAATAGTATTGTTAGAGATAGGTTTAAATCAACTATGCCAATAGGAGTGAAAAAGTGATTGAATAGTGTCTTAGCTAGGATTTTACTGCTGTGAAATGACACATGACCAAGGCATCTCTTATAAAGACAACATTTAATTGGGGCTAGTTTATAGGTTCAGAGGTTCAGTCCATTATCATCAAGGTAGGAACATGGCAGCATCCAGACAGGCATGGTGCAAGAGGAGATGAGAATTCTACATCGTCATCTAAAGGCTGTTAGTGGAAGACTGACTTCTAGGCAGCTAGGGTCTTAAGCCCATGCCCACAGTGACACACCTACTCCAACAAGCCCACACATTCTAATAGTCCCCCCCCCGTCAAGTATATCTCTATCTCTATCTCTATCTCTATCTCTATCTCTATCTCTATCTCTATCTCTATCTCTATCTCTATCTCTATCTATCACAAATAGGTAGGGTGGATATTGGTAATCAAAAAATAACTAGTACGTTCCACTAATGGTCTCAGAAGGAGGCCCAAGAGAGGAATTTGAAACATGATGAGGTGGTGGAGAGGCAGGTGAGACTACAAATAGTCTCTGAGTGAAACTTGGAGGCTTTGTCTACTGATCCCATATGCACAACCAGCAAAAGGGAATAGTACAGGTGACACTGTGCCTTCAACATCAGGTTACTAAGAAACATAAGTATTTGTTTTTATTTTGCCCGAAGATTCATTTTAAGTATTATATCTGAGTAGCTGTGTGTAGCTCTGGTGGAATACACCTTGATTGCTGGTACCCATATCTTCCCATAGATTATGTCAAATCTGCTGGAGCTGCTATAATAGGAAGTCATGAGAAACAAAACTTAATGCAAGATCTCTCTCTCTCTCTGTCTCTCTCCTCTCTCTCTCTGTCTCTCTTTAAAAAGGAGCAAATGTCTTAAGCACCCAGCCATTTCTCTAGCTCCAAACAATGTAAATATTAACATTGAATCATTAGTTTCTTTTGGGTATCTGATATTCTCTTAAGTGAATAATTTAAGGAAAAAATATTTTACTCTTTCATAGGCCTCTGTCTACCATGCAAGGGATAGTATATGAGTCTTCTTCATGCTGGCCAGGAAGCAGTCCAGAGAAATAATAAGAAGAAAGGAGGTCAACTTCCAGCTCCAAAAGACATGCTGTCTAGGGACACATCTCCTTCAATCTTCTCTTGTGTTCTACAGTTCTCCTAAGAGTCAACTTTGGATCAGTCAATTCATTAATGCATCCATTTAGGTTCGAGCTCTTCTGACATAGTATCTCTAGAAACTCACACAGACATACCCAGGAATGTGCTTCTCAGACTAATCAATCACCCATCTGTGAGTAGAAACAATGGGGGTTAAGAATGAGGATTTGGTGGTGGTGAATGACTAAAGTATGTAGTGCATAATTTTCAGAGAGTGTGTTGAGAAAACCCAGATCCATTTTCGGCAGGCAAACACCCAAGAAGTTACAGAGAAGTTGCATACACTACTAGCCTGAGAAGGAGCTATTAAATCAAGACCAGAAGAAGTTAGAGGGGCATTATCAGGTACGGGAGGGAGGATGGGAAGTGTCGAGGAAGCAAAGCTCACTGTTCCCCTGTGATTAGGCAGAAGAGGCAAATATGAATGGACATGGATTTGCAACACCAGTGTCACAGCTAAATGTAACTTCCACTTACCCAGCTCTGCTTTAAAATAAAAAGTAAAAAGAAGAGATGGTTGGGGACAGAGCTCAGTGGAAGGACACATCACTAGAATCCTCTAGGTTCCATCACTGCAACATCAAAACAAACACCAATGATAGAACTGATTTTTCCCAAAACCAGCACTACACACACACACACACACACACACACACACACACACACGAGAGAGAGAGAGAGAGAGAGAGAGAGAGAGAGAGAGACAGAGAGAGAGAGAGAGAGAGACAGAGTTGATGGTGGTGAATGATGTGTATGTGTGTGTGTTTTGGACTGAGACCAATTTTATTTTTTATTAATTTAAGAATATTAATTTAATAATTTAAAAATTAAAAAAATTTTAAAATGATATATTTTGTATGTAAATTACACATTAACAATGACAATGAGAGAAAAATACTTGGGTGGGAATTGGGAGAAGTGGTATCATTTTTAGACTAGCTGTGTCATCATCTAGATATCTCTATTGCTCCTTGGGTTTCTATGGTCAGACATGTAAAAAGAACTTAGGTAATGTCTTAAGAGCTCATTGCTCTGTTCTACAAACTTCTTTCTTTAAGCACGGTTGGTGGACCAGATGGCCCACTTTAGTTGCTGAGGCATCACTATGGAGTTGACTGGGCTAAAATACCCAAACTGTACACAGAGTTCTGAAAAGTCTTCTTGCATATGAATGCAATGTTTTAATTTTTTTTCCCAAAGGATGGAGCACTGGAGCAGTCCATCTGGCCATGCCATTCCCAACTAAATTTTGACACATATATTTGGACAAAGTCTAAATAACTCTTTGGGGAACACTAATGTTTAATTAATCTATATTCATTCATCCATCCATCCATTCATTCATTCTCTCTCTCTCTGTGTATGTGTGTGTCTCCATTTTATAAGCCACAATAATACAGACATTGGAGATATCTATATTAACCACCATCACCTTCCCTAATTGTAGTACCCATGGTATTGAGGTAAATATTTATAACTCAAAAGAGAAAATTCAGGAACAGCAACAATGATTTTGATGTATCAAGAGCTTAGGCTCTTGACTTTTCAAACACAAGTCAACAGACTATGGCTCAGACATTGTTTTAGTTATAGTGCAGAAAGCACATAACATTGAACTTCCATCTTAATTATTGCTAGTGTAAGGTTGAGTATTAATAAGTATATTAAAACTATACAGAAATAGATTTATGTAATATTTCCATTTTGCTAATCTCTACCTATGAACACTAATTCAATAGTAGTTCTGGATAGTTCCTCTTGTTTCTGTGATCTGTAACTAACTTCCTTAATGTTCATCTACTCAATGAACCTGGATTTTCTTCTTCATAAATATTTTGAATAATATTTTTTAAAATATGCTGCATATTTTCTCCTTTCTGTATTTGTGCATGTGATGGTGGATGATTGGTTTGTTTCCATCTCTTGGTCAGTGTACTGCAATGATCACAAGTACACCAGCATTAGCTCAGGCTCCTGCTCTGATTTCATTTGGCCATATTCAAAAGTGAAATCAGATGATAATTCCAATATTCATTATCTGATGAACCTCCACAGTAATTTCTATAATGAGTATCCAAGTTTGTATTCCCTTTATCATTGAGTAAGGGTTTGGAGTTCTCTATTTTCTTAACTTTTTGTATTTTTTTTTTAACTCTAAAAATTCTAATGGGTTTGAAAGTGATAGTTATTGTGGTTTTTATTTGTATTTCTATAAGCTTTTACGTTAAATGCGTTTTCATATAATATTTAGCCACTTTAGTTCTTTGTAAAACTATTCAAGTCCTCTGGCTGGTAAATATAATCATTGTTACTTTTTCAGAGTTGTAGAAGTTCTTTATGCAATCCCTTACCAGATATGGAACTTAAAAATATTCTCTCCCATTCCTAGGTTACCATCACATTTAGAGTCTTTGTTTTCCTATGCATCAGCAATTATTTTCTAAGTAAGGGTTTATTAGAGAAGCTCTGCCCAATACTGTTAAAGTATCGCATGTGGTTACTTTCATACAGTTAGGAAAGGTATAACAGACAAGCATATAGGCTACAAAGGATACTAACTGGTCCTATATAAATGTTTATAGACCTCTGGCTTAATTCATATTCCAGATTTTCACATGTATATGATTTTCACATGAAATTCCATTCACTCACCACTCCAAGATGTAGTTCTTACCATATTTAATAATCAGGGGCCAAGAAGTATAATAGATTGTAAAAACCTAGTCTAATGGGCCACAAACAGGAAAGAAAGAAGTCAAACGTTTTCACTTTTAAGTATGATAAACATTTTAGCAGTTATGAGATACAAAATTAATATATAGGCTTTCTATATAATAATAAATGCACAGAGAAAGAAATTGGTAAACTCCATTAACACAGTCCTCAAAAATATTTAGGAATAATAAACAGTACCAAGAATTGTAGCAACCTTATCATAAAAACTTAACCACCAAGGAAAGAATATGTAGGAGATGAAGGGACCTCTCATAGTCATGAATGAGAAGAATTTATATTTTAAAAAATAGCTATACTACCAAAAGAAGGCTACAGATTCTATGCAACCCCTATCAAAATTTCTGTAGAAAATAGAAAACTAAAACCAAAATTTTGAAAAGACATATGGAAGCACAAAAGACTTCATAAAGACAGAGCAATCTATCCCAAACAGAAGAATAAAATCAGACTTACCACAATATCTAATTTCAAGGTATACTGTAGAGTTCATTAATAAAAACACCATGGTACCAGCACAGAAACAGATTGACAGATCAGTAGAAGAGATGACCTCAATGTAAACTCACACAATGACAGCCACGTGACTTCTGGCAACAAACTCAAAAACAGATTGGAGGAGACATCCAGTCTTTAACAAGTGCCGACAGAGTGGGATATCTACATGTAAAAAATGAAACTAGATATCTGTCTTTCACATGGTACAAAATCAACTCCTAGTGCATCAAAGCCTTAATGTAACACCCCAAACTAAAACAAATGGTGAACAAAGTCAGGAAATCCCTTTAGGATACAGCATGGACAACACACACTCTGAGTAGGACTGCCAGTTACTCAGAAAATAGTGTCAACAATTGGTAAATACTTCATGATCTTCAAAAGCCTTTGTACAGCAAAGGAAACAAACAGGACAGCCTACAGAATTAGAGAAAATGTTTTCTAATTATACTCTGACAGAGGGGATAAGATCTAGAATATACAAAGGACTCAGAAGCCTAAAGAAAAAGAAATTAAATAGCCTAATCAATACCCAAGCTAATGAAATAATCAGAACGTTCACAAAGATAAAGGATGAATGGCCAATATACAGATGGAAAGTGTCCAACATCAGAGCCATCAGAGAAATGCAAATATCTATGGGAGGGTTTAGAGAAAGAAAGGGGACATGATGTAATTACAGTATAATCTCAAAAATAAAATAATTTTTTAAAAGAAGGGGAAGGGGGATAGAGGGAAGAACACTGCCAGGGGACTAGGAGAAGGCAGTATTTGGGATGTAAATAAATAAAATAATTAATTAATCAATAAGAAACAAGAACAACAACAACATAATGGGTAGAATTCAAGGCTAAACAAACAACCTAATTTTATAAAGCAAAAATATTCAACACTGGTAGCTATGAGTTCTTGCTGCTCTTCAGAGGACCCGAGTCTGGTCGCCAGTATCCACTTAGGTGGCTCACAAGAGCTTGAAATTCTAGATCCAAGGGATTCAACGCAGTCTTCTAGCCTCTAAGGTTGCTGCACTCACATGGCATCCACTCATACTAATACATCAACATATACATAAATAAAAATAAAGACTAAATCTAAAAAATGTTTAAAATTGGGGTTGGTGAGATGGCTCAGTGGGTAAATGCACTTGTCAGTAAGTTTAAATAGCTGGAGTGCAATCCTCAGGCCTCATGTGTTAGATGGAAAAACTCCTAAAAGTTATCTTGTCAACCTCAGAATATATGCTGTGACATGTGACATCCTCACATACACACTGACACACACTTCATATAGCATATAATTTTTAGAATAGATAATAAAAAACTGCATTGAGATTCCATCTCACATCAGGGAGAATGACAGTCACTAAGAAACATGTAACAAATACTGGCAAAGATGCGGACAAAAGAGGAAGCCTTATACAAATGTTTGTCTAGCCAGTACAGAAGCCATTATGCAGGCTCCATAGAAAACTAACCAGAGACCCACACACGGCTCAGCTATACATCATTCTAGTCTATGTCCATCACTGTGACATCACTGAGAACTTGCCCAGTGATGTTTACTGAAGAACTAGTCACAAAGTCAAGTAATAGAACCAAACCAGAGGTGTAGCAACAGAAAAAAGAAGAAAGAAATATAGGTCGCGTGCACAATGAAATAATTTACACATAAAGTAGAATGGGAGATGTTGGCATAAGGAAAGGTAAGGGAAATATAGAATTATAACTTTAAATATTAAAAATTATTTCTAAAAAGAAAGTTATTTGCAAGAAAATGGATGTAACTGGAGATATTCATCAAGCAAATCAAGTCAATTTCAGAAGGAAAATATTGTATATTTTTATTTGTGGGTGTCAGACATTATAGATATTTCATCTCTCACCATATATATATATATATATATATATATATATATATATATATAATATAATTGCATAAAATAGCCTTGTGTAATATTACATAAGAAAAAATATATAGTCCCAAAAGAGACCAGTGAAACATATAAAGAAAAAAAAGAGCTTGCTTTGGACTCAGATATTCTTGTGCTATGCTTTTTTACCAAGGCCTATCTTCCTTTGGTCATGTTAGTTTCTCTGTGTCACTTTGTCATCTATATCTATATCTATATCTATATCTATATCTATATCTATATCTATATCTATATCTATATCTATATCTATATCTATATCTATATCTATATCTATATCTATATCTATATCTATATCTATCTATCTATCTATACATATATATATCAAGAATGGCAAACCGTAGGAGTCACGGTAGAGAGAATATGAAGAGCTGAGAGAATATGAAGAGCTGATGTGATAACGAGTGCATGCTCTGTGCATAGTAAAGATTAAAACTCATGAGCTGGATTGAGCACAGTATTCAGTATCTGTTGGAGAATTTTGCTTTCTAGAAACAATTCCTACTATTAAAAAGCTAAGAATAAGTTTGAGGGATTCTAGACTACTTGGTACCACTGTTATGTGTTGTATAAAGCACGCCCGCACCCCTATCTCTCATGAATCAGGTAGAAATGTCATGATGACTTTCCAGCTGCCTGCTATGCTTCTCAAAACATAACTGGGAATGTTCTGACCCAGCTGAATTTCAAGTGGGAACAGTTAATCAAGTGTCACCAGCCAGATTGACATCCTGGTTGCTCACAGTTGGAACGTAGAAGACCAAAAGCTTTCTTGTAGATGAGACAATCTCCCTAAAGATGACAGAAGTAGAGCATGGACACAGAAGCAAACACTGATGGTTGTTCCTTGCAAATGTCAGGGAGCTATGGGGCCATTGCCAACGGCAAGAGGAGCATCAGGCCTTCAGGTAAGATGGCCCTGGCTTCTGATGATGAGTTATCTCAGGAGTATTTGTCATGGTTTCTGGACAGAAAGTAAAAACTGGCATTTACTATGTATTCATTATACAATTAAAAACAAAGTCTTACAATGTGTTTGTATATGTGTGTGTGTGTGTGTGTGTGTGTGTGTGTCTTTTCATCAGCATTTAGAAGTCATAGATGAAGAAAGGCAGAGCAAAATTACAACTTACAGATCATATAAAGGTCAAGAAGAAGGAAGACAAAATGTGGATTAATTAAGTCCTACTTAGAAAGGGGAACAAAATAATCACCTGAGGTAGAGGGTGGGCAGGATGTGGGAGGAAGAGAGGAAGGGGAAAGGAAAAAAAGGAGGGCAGAATCAGGTGTCGGATGAGACCGGGGAGACGTACAGAGGGTCAGAAAATTGAACAGAGGTGTGTAGCAATGGGGGATCGGGAGTGGGGTTCTAGGAACAGAAAGTCTAGGAAACCAGGAAAGCAGGAGGCTCCCAGGACCCAAAAGGGATGACATTAGCTGAAATATCCAACAAAGGGAAAGGAGAATCCAGAGGCTGAGGGATGGGGCCTCCCATTCTTCTCAAAATTTTAACCCAGAATTGCTCTTGTCTAAAGGAAATAGAGAGACAAAGAGTAGAGCAGAGACTGAAGGAAAGGCCATCCAGAGACTGACCCATCTGGGAATCCATCCCATATGCAGCCACCAAACCCAGACACTATTGCTGATGCCAAGAAGTGCTTGCTGACAGGAGCCTGATATGGATGTCTCCTGAGAGGATTGGCCGGAGCCTTACCAATACAGATGGGTGTGCTTGCAGCTAAGCATTGGACTGAGCAGGGGGACCCCAATGGAGGAGTTAGGGGAAGGACTGAAGGAGCTGAAAGGGTTTGCAACTCCATAGGAAGAACAATAATATCAACCAACCAGACCGCCCAGAGTTCCTAGGGACTAAACCACCAGCCAAAGAGTACACATGGAGGGACCCATGGCTCCAGCTGCAGATGTAGCAGAGGATGGCCTTATCTGGCATCAAAGGCAGGGGAGTTAATTGGTCCTGTGAAGGCCTGATGCCCCAGTGTAGGGGAATGCTAGAGCGGTGGGTGGAAGTGGGTGGGTAGCGGAGCACCCTCGTGGAGGCAGGGGGAGGGGGTGGGATGGGGGAGTTTCTGAGAGGAAATCGGGCAGGGGATAACACTTGAAATGTAAATAAACAAAACAATAAAAATTTTAAAAAAATCTTAATTTCACTCCTGTAAAATGAACACATGTGAATGGTAGTAAACTGAGTGTCAGATAAATTTATTCAGAAAAGGTATTAACATGATGTGGCTTGTTATAAACGCACAAGCTTGGTGTAATTATGTGACAAGGCTAATGGCTAATGTTAGCCTCGAATTTCTGCCATATTTTTATTGGCTGAGCAGAGCCACTCATCTCTATTTCAGAAGTTAGTGAATGGGAGCAGAGTGCTTAAAGAATTTCCCTGAAGCAACAAAATTAAATATTCAGGGCAGGACATAAAATCCAGGCATATCTAATGCTAAATTTATACTTTCTCTTTCTTGTTTATTTTTTATGTGTGTTCTTTAAAATAGTTTAAACACTCATATTTCAAGTGCAAAATGACATCTGAAGCATGTATTCTCTTTCTGTGACAACATTCCTTGACCCATGGGTGTAACTTATATTAGTCTCATATACATTATTTAGTATTTCTTATATAAACAACGAATGTACACAGAGAGACAACATTTCTCCCTTAATGGCAAATGTATAATTTGCATATTGTTATGAATCTTGGTTTTGTTTTATTTTTCATGGTTTCCCAAGGGTCCTTCTTCATTTCTCATTTACAGGTTCAAACACCCCCAGTAACTATATGTGCCATGATTTACTTAGCTCTATGCTTAAAGGAAGCCACCTATAGTCTTCAAAAAAATACCTATATATTTATAAAGAGACTCTAAAATCAAATAAAAATACACACACAAAAAAATCCAATCATTTAAAAGAGAAAATTCTTTCCTCAAAAATGGAGTCCTTTGGGAGCTGAGGAGATGGCTCAAGGGTTAAAAGTAACTGCTGCACAAGCATAAGGTCTTGAAACCACATCTACACAAAAGCCAGGCGTGATGATGCATACCTGTAACTCCAGCACTGTATCTCTCTCTATCTCCCTCTCTCTCTCAATGTCTCTCTCTATGTATGTGCATGTGTGAGTGTGTGTGTGTGGGGGGGGGGGGGTGGTTAGAACTGTGATGTAGAGACAGGCAGATCTTTAGAGTACACTGGACAGCCAACCTAGAGTAGTCAGTGAGCTAGCTCTATGTTAAGTTGCACAAACTAAATAGGTAGAGTGTGATACGAGACATTCTACATCAACATCGTATCTCCATATGTGCGTGAATGTATACATGTGAGCATACACACACACACACAACTATTTTTAAAAATGGTTAGTTTTGTTTAAAATAATATAAATTTAAGTACCAATGCAACAGTCCGACAAACACACATATATTAAAGTTGTAATTCTTAAGGTATGAATTAAGGAGAACTCGGACCTCTCATAGAGGATTAGGTCATGAGGGCAGGATTTCATGAGATTCCTTTGGTATGGATCTCAAATGGATTCTGTCTTGCTTCTGACATGTGAAACACAGGGAAGAATGGCCTATGAAACCTAACTCCCTAGTACCATGCCCCTAGACTTCCCAGCATTCAGAAACATGAGAAGCAAATTCTGTTGCTTTAAAGTGTGATGGTTAAGATGGATTGTAAACTTGACAGAATCTATGATCACACAGGAGATAAATTTCTGGGTATGTCTGTGAGGGAAGTCACTGAGGTTGGAAGACCACTCATCATGTAGACCTGGATTCAGGAGTGAAGGAAAGAAGAATAGGAACTGCACAGCAGCATTTGTGTCTCTCCGCTTTCTGAATGTAGAAGTTGTGTGACCAGCAGCCTCATGATCTTCTGCCACACTCTCCCTCACAGGATGGATCTGCCCTCAAACCGTGATCTAAAATGAACCTGTTCTTCCTAAAGTTGCTTCCATCAGGTACTTTGTCATAGCAGTAAGAATGGTAACTACAGCTCGGGAAGCTCATCAGTTTGTGGTATTTACGGTAGCAGCTTGATCGGATTATACAATCGACAGCAACAGAAACATGCTTTGCATTAGAAGCATGTAATGACTTCATGTGTCCTGGCACTGTGTCCCATTTGAAAAAGCTGGAGGTGTGACCCAGTCTCCTCAGGACAAAGACCCACAGAGGTTTTAAAGAAGACTGAAAGAAATCGTGAAGTCATTGTACTTATCCAGCCTATTGTTGGTGTAGCTTTGCATTTATGCATTTGAAGAATCAAATATTTAATATTGAATCACACATCACCCCTGGGATGAACATCCATATGCTATGCATGCCAAACCAGCCAGCTCCCTTGAGTTGATGGAACATTGATTCTTATTAGAACAAACTTAGACCCCCAAATAATTTAAAGCTTCCCCAGATCTCTTTACAACCTCTATTATCAATCTTCAAACATCTTGTCAATTTTGTATTTCTTTCTAAGGAAAAAAAAACAAGAAATTATCACTTCAATAACACTATGGATTTTATAAAGGATGTCTGATACAAAGTGATTTTGAACAGTAACATGTAAAGGACAAGCAATAAGAAAGGCAATAAAAAATCAGAGAAAAACACCCATGAGCTAGAGAACACTAGTTCCTTCCGAAGGGAATGACATGAGAGAATAAAGGACATGCAGTCTTCAAAGGGATGGAAAATGCCAATAAGGAAATCAGGAAGGTTGAACTCAGGACCTTCCCAGAACACAGAGAGGTAGAAAGAAGTATGCTGTGGTAGAGAGTCCATATGCTACATTTAGAACAACCACATAGTTTTATAATAGATTTGGAAAGCATGAAAAAGTATAATAAATAGAGTTAAGAAAACCCACAAGCATATTTCCCAGAGCAGCCATAATGAATACATGGCACAACCATCTGCACTCCTTTTATTCACATATTATCTATCTATCTATCTATCTATCTATCTATCTATCTATCTATCTATCTATAGATCTATCTATCTACCTATAGATCTGTCTGTCTGTCTCTCTGATCTCTATAGATCTAGGTATCTATGTATCTATGTATCTATGTATCTATGTATCTATGTATCTATGTATCTATGTATCTATCTATCTATCTATCTATCTATCTATCTATCATCTATCTATAATATGTATTAAAAAATTGAGCCAGCCTATATGTCAACTTTTCCATACGGTTTCATCCCACATCTTTTCTTTACTGCCTGGATTATGTGTCATTTAAGCAGAGTTATCTGTTTCTTTTTTATTCCATTTGAGAAGTAGCATTGTGTTAGCACTTCTTGTCTTAAATTGTACTATTTTTATTTTTTAAAAGAAACTTAAAGGCATATCAGCAAATCACATTCAAATTTAAATTACTTAGTATAACCATTCTTCCGAACACACCACAAGGGGTCTCTGGGGACAGATTTCATAGAAGTATGTCAAACAGCTGATAGATACTGCTTTTTTTACATCACTCTGTGTATATTTATCCTTCAACAATGCTTATCTTTCAGGCACTTCATCACTTCCTCTAGGTCAGTGGTTCTCAACTTCCCTAATTCTGTGACTCTTTCATACAGCTCCTCATGTTGTGGTGACCTCCAACCATAACATTATTTTGTTACTACTTCAGAACAGTAATTTTGCTACTGTGGTGAACTGTAATGTATTCTGATATGCAGGACATTCAATATGTGACCCCCAAAAGAGGCTTGACCCTTAGGTTGAGAACCACTGTTCTAGGCAACCAAATGCCATAGTCCAAATGCAATAACATGTATCTTGGCTGATCCACATTTCCCCAGTAGCCATATGGATACCACTACTATATCTGCTTATTGAAAATTACCCAATGCTCTCAAAACCACTTACTTTATCATCCTTTCATTTAAAACGATGCATGATGGGCAACAAAAGAAGAAAAAGTACAGTCGATGGAAGTTTATATCTATAAATTATGTGTATACATAAGTAAGATATAGTGGGACTTAGGTTTTTCCTCAAATATTAGATATTTTTGACACTTCAAAGTTACAAGGTTCTTAGGTTCTCTAATCACACTATTATGAGTTAAACAGTCTCAGTATCCCAAATTTAAATTCTCTAGTCTAGATTTTAAATCATTCTATTCTCAAGAAGCTAATAGAATTTTCAAAGTCCCTAAAGTATAGGCATGCATTAATTCAGTTAAATAAAGGTACATTTGATATATTTCCCCTCTGCTGGGCAATGAAAAGCAATGTAAAAGAAAATGCATCAAAACCACATCTCCATCACCCGCCATATTAAGTTTAGAATTACTTGAATTTTAAGATCTCCTCAGAATTACTGGTAAGCTGAGGGCACCCAGGACTATAGTATTCAGTTGTGCAGTCTGCACACCACATAACTCTGGAGGGAACAATTCGACCCTGACCAGTGTGATTGGTACTCTCTGGGGTTGTACAGTAGGCAATCTCTGCAGCTGTATGCGATAACCTTGAAGTTAGCTGCAGTAATTCTATTTGTGCATCCATCACTTATTTATGCATCTTTCTCTCTGGTGAGCAATGAAAACGAAAAGTTTAGAGAGCAGTAGTCTTTAAGGCTACCTACTTTGTTTTTTCTTTTAATGAAGGAAATTCTGTAAGGAAACAACAACAAACTTTCCCTGGCTCCCCTCTGTCTCAATGATAAAATTTTCTGTTTTCCCATGCACCCACCCACCAGGAAACAGCAGGGTACCTTGTGTGAGTAACTGCAGGTTTCTGACTTCTTCCCGAACTTTCAGCTGGAGCACCTGCTGCAGGATGTGCTGTCGCTGGTTCTCCTGGGAGATCCCCATGCGCTCCAGCTTTTTGTCTGTGAGTCTCAGCAGGGCTCGCCCTGCAGGGGTTTAAGAAACGGAGAAAGAGGCAAGTGAGCAGTACCCTGGAGAATGACTCCCATCTCAGTTTTGGCTAGTCCCCCCCCCCCAAACAAGTTTATAACTAAGTGCAGCTGATTTAGAACAGGGGGAACTCCATGGTCTATGCTGACAGAACTGATGACTTCCACGGAGAAAATCCACCTATGCCAAAAAAACAAAAAACAAAAAAGAAAAAACAAAAAAGAGCCCCGATTTTTATGTAATAGTGGCAACCCTCAGCAGACCCACACAATGAGGTAGGTAAAGTAGCGAACTTTAACTTGTGTATTTGGGTCACCAATTGCAGGTTTCCATGGAAACAATGCTCTTCACTGGGTGATGAGTTCTCAGGCTGGCCAGTAGATCCCTTTATTGACACCGCAGCTGCAGAACTAGATGCTCTCACTATACTTATGAGAACTCCAGCAGGATTTATTTATTTATTTATTTATTTAGCGCACATTTAAGGTGCAGTTTGAATCTGCAGGCATATAGTTCTCTGGCTCCAGCTGTGGAAAGCTCTGCTCACTCCAACATTTGCTGAGGACAAAAGGCCCACAAGAATAGGGTGAGAGGGGACAAGAGATGGATATAATTCAGGAGGGCAAACCTGGAGCCCTGGTGCCTATGATGACACATATCTAGGTCTTGGTAACTCAGCATGGCTCCCTTTCAGCTCCATTCTTTGGCCCCCAGATATCTTCGTTTTTCTTCTACCTTGATTTCTATGCAATCCCAAAATTATGCCCTACTGCGCATTTACTATGAAATAAGCATACTTCATTCCCAAGGCTTATTACAAGAGAGGGATCCTGTTAAATGCCCACGGCACCATTTACTCTATTTCCACAGCCCCTGGCTGTCACACCTGCAGATCTGTCACCATTTCTATCATGAGAAAGGAACAGAAGCAGCTGCCTGCAGTCAAGGAAAAAAGTCTATGAGTACACTTTTACGTAGACTTTGGAAACTGTTGAGACGTCTACACCCATATCTTATGTGTGTGCTGTTCTTTTCCTAAACACTACTCTTTGTTTCTTAATATCCATGTTTTAATCTACATTAGAAGTGCTCCTTAACAAACTGTAACTGCTTCTCTGTGGAAAAAAAAAAGAAATGTTCTATCACTTTAGGAAAGAAACTGAACAAGTAGAAGGCAGAGTTAATGGGCATTTTCATCCAAGGAACAAGAAAGCCCGTGAATGTAGCTAACGAATGATTAACCTGTGAATAGAACCAGGTGAACGGAGAGGAACAGCTAGCAGAGTCAGTGCTAGTCAGTCTCATCTTTCCTTCCTTTTAACCCTTGTGCACACCAGTCAACATAAGCTAAGTTACACTCTATATTGGTGGCTTATAATTATACAGCAAAGCTTACAGGTTCATCCAGAACATTTTTGTTTTGTTTTGTTTTGTTTGCTTTTGGGACAGGGCATTATCAAGAAGCTCATGCTTGTCTCAAACTTAAAATATTCCTGCCTTACACATTCAAGTACAGAAAATTCAGGTAGGTTTCTCCATCTGGCTTTATTCTGCATGTTGACTCCCAGTTTACTTTCCTTGACTTTGGTAACTTAGAGAATCAAAGAAAGCAGAGAAAAGGGCTACATATCTCATCTCACCAATGGAATGCTTAGCCTACAATCACTTATTAGCCAGAAGAAATTACATAATTCTTCTTACTCAGAAAAGAGCACATGCTATGATTCCGTCCAACAATCTGCCCAGAAGTAGTGAGGTGACTAGGATAGGCAGAAATATTGGATGGAAATATTGATGACATGACCCTGGACCATTGTCTTGGAAGAAAATTCTGTCTGTCTGTCTGTCTGTCTCTGTCTCTGTCTCTGTCTCTGTCTCTCTCTCTCTCTCTCTCTCTCTCTCTCTCTCTCTCTCCCCCCCCGTTGTCTTGGAGGAAAATTCTCTGTCTCTCTGTGTGTATGTGTTTGTATGTGTGAGTGTTTGTGTGAGTGTTTGAGAGTGTGTGTGAGTGTGTGTATGTGTGTGCAGTGATAGTAGTTTACAGCTTGTGTGGCATTTATATCTAAAGGAAAAATCCTCATAAGCACAGCTTATGCTTGGTACCACCAGGTAATCATGGTAACCATGGAAAAGGAACAAGAGGAGAAAAGCAGACTCAAGCCCCTTCGCTTGCCTTCTGCAGCAAGGTAGAACAACAACCTTGGAAGATGTTATAGTCTCATTTGTTACCTTGCATGGTAAAAGAGGTTTTGCAAAGGTGAGGGAACTATAAAGACTCTAAATAAAAACTCTAAGATGAGAGAATAGCATATATCACCCAGGCAGCCTCTCAAGTCTCACTACAACGGTACAGAAAACCGGAGAGAGAGAGAGAGAGAGAGAGAGAGAGAGAGAGAGAGAGAGAGAGAGAAAAACAGTATAGAAAACTAGAGAGAGAAATGGTGCAAATGGTGCAAACAGAAGTCAGAATGAAGTGGCCACAGATTCTAGAGGCTGAGAAATGGTTTCTCTTCACATATTCTTAAAGTCACTCCGCTAACATCTCACTTTGAGTCCTCTGACACCCAGTTTGGATTTCACAAATGTAAGATGGCTAATGTGAATAATTTTAAGCCTCTAAATTTGCTATAGCAGCAGTCATCCTCATGAATGGAATTGACATCATAGTAAGAATGCAAACAAACTTGCACAGGCATCAGCCTGTGCAAAACCATGGCGGTGGGAGGTGGACACAAAGTCTTGTCCCCTGCTGAGAAGATAGTGACAATGGATGGCTTCTGGGAAAAGAAGAGTCAGTTTTCTTTAAGGGTGTGACCATGGCCTGATAGGTAACCCATGCTCCAGAAGATGACTGGGACAGGGTTCCAGGCATGAGGAAAACTGGATATGAATGGTATGTGACGTGTGAACAGTTTTGAGCAAAGGTGACTTAGGCATGATGCCAAGTCTTCACTGGATATTTCTGGTTCTTATGAGAATAGACTGGAGGCTGGGATATAGAGAACCATCAAAACAGGAAGTGATGGTGCCCTAGAGCCAGGTGCAAGAGCATGATTACCAAGGATCTTAGATCTATTTTCATGGCTTTATAATTCCTAGAAGGAACACGGAGGAAAGGAGGGCCTCAGTTACTACTTGGGTTTCCAGACTTATTCACAATGGCTGGTGACCCCTTTTATGATTAGGAAACTGAGCCATTGCTCTAGGAAAGGATGTACTGGAGGCAGGAAATCTTGTTCAGTTCCTGTTAGTCTCTGTCCAGCAAACATCTGGGATCTGAAGAAGGAATGAAGCAATTAGAATTAAAATAGACTCGTTAAAATGTCCTTTCTTCCCCTTAATATTCTCATTCCCCCATTCCTTCAGTATTCTCCTTAAGCCCCCAAAGCATTGAGTCATGAGGTCTAAGGTGAGCTTTGGTAGATCATGATAGGAGATGGATTTATCTCTGTGATTAACTGCTGTACTGATTATCCAGACCTGATGCTTCCAATGTTGGAAATATTCACAGAACCCCTTGTCTTGGGCCAGGGAATATTCGATGAAGATGTCTACACAGCAAAAACTTAGATGTGGTGTTTTGATAGCAACACTGAAAAATTTGAGTATTGCTTCAACTGAAACTTCAGTCTGTCCACAAAGGCCTTTTTGGGTGTGGCCACTTAGCATGCCAATTCTATAAACAAAGGCATGATGGTCAACCTCATAAGCCAACTTGACCAGACTGTGCAGTATCTTGATATTTAGTTACTTACTATTCTGAATGTTTCCAGGTGATATTAATATTTATTTTAAAATTCCATACATGAATGCTATATTTAAATCATACCTTCCATTCCCTCCAGCATCTTCTGTGTACCACTCCTACCTACCCATTCCCTCTCAAATTCATAGCCTTTTAAAAATTATTATTACAAATACATGAGTACCCCTTGCTGAGTCCACTTTAGTGTACACCTATGTATGTGTTTTAGGACTGACCACTTGGTATTGGGGCTCATCCCTGGGGAAGACAGATTCTTTCTCTCTCTGAAATCATTAATTGCCAACATCTCTTCTTTGAAGGGTGGAGCCTTCTGAAATTTCACCAGTCAGAACTGGCATGTCAACTGGCATTCCTAGGGTTTTATTCAAGCAGCTGCATTGTTGAGAGTTCAAGATGTATTTCTCTTGTTATATACAGATGAGACAATCTTGTGGTAGATGTTCTGGTCTTTTGCCTCTTACATTCTTTCTACCACCTATTGTATGATATTCCCTGAGTCTTAGGTCATTGAACCCAGAGGAATACCTACTACTGACACTTCCCTAAACCAGTATAATTCTTCACTGTATTTTAAACATATATCCTATGTTCACAGAGAAGTCTAGCTCATCTGAGACATTTCCTTTTGCAGCAGACGGAGACTATTACAGAAAGTGACAAATGGTCAGAATGCAGAGAAACACTAACCATGAGGTCCTCTCCCAGTTCTTACCCCCATACCACAGCCTTTACACATAGGCTCGGAGGTTGATGCTTCAAGTGAGAGAATAGATGAGGTAGATTGTTTCCTATAATGTATAGCAGCTCTTGTCTCTAGGCTCAAATAAGGACATTAACTTTACAGATTTTGAATTTGGCAATTTCTATAATGGCATGAGCCAATTTATTTTATCTGTCTGTCAACCTGTACACACACACACACACACACACACACACACACACACAGAATCTGTCTGTCCATCTGTCTACCTGTCTGTCTTTGTATAGTTCTGTTTCTCTCCAGAGAACTGTAATACTGTATAAATTTACCTGTCAGGATTCTTATGCTGGCACATAATAGTACTTATAAATACATATTAAATACATATTTTTTTTATCACTGCTTAAGTAATGTTAAAATTGTTTTCTTTACCCACATCCTGATGACTTTCCATTTCCAGGTCTTTAAATTATTGCTTTCTCTGATATAAAGGGCTTTATCAGAAACTGTCAAGTAAAACAAACATGAGAAGCTGGCCATCGTAGGAGGTGGTGCCCACATTGGTTGGTGATGAGCATATGAACACATGCTGTCAAAAAGAACCGAGATCACAGGCTGTGGATCTGACCTTCCCACAGGTTGAAGGCAGATGAGGGCGTGGTTTTATGTTTAGACAGACAACCCATTATCAGCTCAGTTGAGCAAGGGGCAGTGGGCAGAAAGGACAAGTATAGTAAAGGAACAAGTATATAGTTTTCTCTGGTTGCTATATGAAATTATCATAAATATGGGGCATAACACAACAGAAATTTATCACATCTAAATATGGAAACCAGAATCTCAACACAAGTTTCACTGGGCTAAAATCAAGGTACTGTAGAAGCTGACCGGGGACAATCTGATCTTCAATATTTTAGCTCTGCCAATGCTGCTTTGCTTGTGGCTCCATCACCATAATTTTTGCTGTCATTGCCTATATATAAAACCTTTACTTCTATCTCAATGCAAAAACAACCAAGAAAACAAAACAAAACAATAAAACAAAAACAAAAAACCCCTCAAAACAACCCCCCCAAAAAAACCCCAAAAAAACCTTTACTTCTCTTATGAGTCAAAAGAAAGATTTTTTCTTAGATGATAAGGACAAGTGTCAACAATTAGGAACTGCTGTCTTTGCAGGTCTTCATTCAGTCAACTAAAACTTAAAGTCAACTAAAACTTCTGCCTATAGCACAGGATTCCATGTTCACGTGGAGAGGCGAGGCTCAGTGAACGTGCTTCAGGCAAAGACTTAGATCTGGATATGTCTCTGATTTCCAAGTTCCATCTGGTTCTTGGTGTCCTTCCTCTTCATACACAATTATGTCAGATACCACCACAGGTTTTAAAGATAACAATTCCTTGCTGAAAGTGAATTTGGAAAGTTAGGGTGGGGCTGTAGGTATGGCCCCAGCTTTGCTTTTATAGAGATTTCTCAGTGTCACTTTTCCCGGGAGATACAATGAATTGCAGGAGTCTGTAAATGATTCCCAGCTAGTCTCCAACAAATGGTCAGTCTGTACTGAGTGAGTTCAAGCTGAGTTAGTTCAAATTTACTCTCAGGAAGGCCCATGTTATGTCCTAACAAGTTGCCCCTGGGTCTAACCTCAGCCCCATTCAGTGTGAACACCAGTGTGGTGATCATACAATCAGCATTCATTAGCCAAACCAGGTTTCCCATTATTCCAAAATGGGAATATTTAGACCCAAGAAACATGAGTAAAGTAGAAAATAATAAAAGCATGGGTTTATGAGTTAAAATGTACACATTAATATCCAGGAAAGTCTTATCTGAGTTTCAGCTTCCTAAAATGAGAATGAAAAGCACATTATTTCATAGACTGCAGCAATAGAATGGAATTAGGCACATGCACATCCTCTGTAACTCGGAACCACTGGCACGATGCAAATCCGGTGTCACAGATGCTTTGCTGGCTGCTGCTGCATCACACTCAAGCGACCGTTCCTTCTCATGTGAGCGAGATAACAATAGCAAACATTTGTTAAATACCATCCTAAGAGCTTTACATAGGTTATCTCGCTTTTAATGATTCTGTGAAAGCACATGTTTATCTACGGCTGATTAAGAGCGATGGAACACCTAAAAGCTCTATGTCTTATTAATAAGCTGCAGATCTGAGAGAGGCCATGCTCTCAGCATCCCCTGACTGACTGCTTCTCACATCCTTCCTGTGGTAGACAGAATAAGAAATAACTGAACCTCACATCCTCCCTGTGGTGGATTGAATAAAAATACTACTCCCCCTACTCACAAGGCTCTGGCATGTGAATATGTGGTCCCCAGTTGGTGGCATAATTTGGGGAATTTTAGGAGGTGTAGCCTTGCTGGAAGAAATATTCCCACTAGAGGTGGGCTTTGAGGTTTCACACCCAAGCGCTAGTCCCAGTTTGCTCTCTTTGTTTCTTGTTTGGGGTACCAAGATATAGGTTCTCAGGTGTTTCTCCCTTTATACTTGCCTGCTGCCACTCTTCTCTGACATGATGGTGATGAACTCTTTTATCCTCTGGAATGATAAGTCCCAAACATACTCTTCTTTCTATAAGTTGCTTTGACCTAATACATTCACCAAACCTATTTCTGTACAGGAACTAAGGTAGCTGAGTCAGAGAGTCTGTGAATGGTCACCATCACTAGAGCCTTAGGGAAAAGGGGGACCATGAACACACTACTGCCATGAAGTGGAGAGTGACAGGGAGGGAGTTACTGGGTGAGCTTTGACAGCTGCTTTGACAACGGATTCATCTATTTATTTATCAAAAACTATACGCACACCATGGATTAAACTTCTTTCTCCACAAAGAACTAGGAACACAGAGCTTATGTATAATGAACTAGGAAGACAGTGATAAAGATAAGTCTCACATGAGTGACAAAGCACTGGTTCTTTGCAATCCCATGTAAGTGGCACCTAATGGTATTTCAGGGAACTTGGAGCAAAAGAAAGTGATTTAGTCAGTAAGGTGAACAGGAGTGAGAAGGGAGGTCAAGGCGCAGGCAATAGGCTCCTAGAGCCAGAAGGGCATAGTTAGGAGTTCCGAGAAGCTCTGCAGTGTGGAGTATGGAAGGAAGGAAGAAGGAAGAAAGAAGGAAGGAAAAAGGAAGGAAGGAAAAAGGAAGGAAGGAAGGAAGGAAGGAAAAAGGAAGGGAGGAAGGAAGGAAGGAAGGAAGGAAAAAGGAAGGAAGGAAGGAAGGAAGGAAGGAAGGAAGGAAGGAAGGAAGGAAGAAAGGAAGGAAGGAAGAAAGGAAGGAAGAAAGGAAGGAAGGAAGGAAAGAAGTGCATCTTCTGTGTCTCTCAGGTAGCTCTTAAGCTCAGTCTTTCTTCCCTTGCCCCAGTAAAGGAGAACATGGGGGTAGAAGAAACGGTATTTGTGTAGTCAAGCCCCACTCATGATTAGCATCTCCTTTGTTTTTGTCTATATGGCCTTCATATCTTCACTGCAAGACAACTTCTCTTTTATATTTTGAGAACTCATCTTTCTTCTTTGGGGAAATTCTGGACTATTAAAAAAGAATTCCCCTGTGGTATTTTTCAACTCTCAAGAAAAATGTCATTTTCTTACTTGTTGTGATTATGTTTTATTTCCCATTGCCTCCACACACTCTGCTACACGGCAAACTCTGTCAATATGGTTAATATGAAGGTTTTGCTGATGTTTTCAAGTCCCTGACCAGAGTGTGACGATGTTCTGGCACTAAATAAATGTTTGTTAAATTAATGTTGTGTGGATGTGACCCAGACAGTGAAAATATATAAGTTCCTTACTGGAACTGTCCTGGTTGCTAAGAGGAAAGCTCTCTTTTCTTCTTGGACCACCTCCCAAGGTATAATATAATACTAGATTTTCTGTTAGTGGCTGTCTTTGTTGTCCTAGGCAGAGAATTAGCTGGGGAATTATGTCAACCGTGAGCAAAGCTGAGAAAGTAGAAGGGAAATATGAGAGGAGAGGAAGCGGGCGGAGGAGGGAGGAAGACAATGTTATTTGATTTCCTGAATGCAGTCTTGCCTGAGGTCAGACACCCTGAGTTTCTCAGTTACAAAAGTCAATATATGATGAGAGAGGAAGCTGAGTTGGTTTAACCGTGAGTGGCAGATGCTACTTTATGTGTCACTGTCAGCCAAACTGTCAGCTAAGCCACTGATTCCATGATCCCATTTTAAGGAATGATGTCTGGAATAGAGGAGTAAAAATGATAAGGCTCTGATGTTTTATGAGTCACTGGAAAAATATTGGCATTTTAATTATTATTCCTTAAAATGTATTTGAAATTCACCTTAAGTTTGACCACATACTTCTGTCTTCTTTACATGCCCAGAGGTCCTTGTCCTCCTCACCCAATCACTCCAGAGGTCACAAATTCAAATGCTTTGATTGTCAGGATAATGCAATTGTGTGAGAACTGCTCTGAGGGACCATTGAAATTAGTTGGGCTGCACAGTTTGATTTTTTTTCCTCCTAAAACAGACCATTTTAATCCATTTTTGCTCTGTAAAAGTACAGTTAGAATATGGGTCAACTGGTGCCTCTGCTTCTATTTTAAATTTTGAATAACTGAAAATTCACAAGTTTTATGAAGTCTACCCATTTAAAATTTGCCCATGTTTTCCACACTAGCGGAGCCAAACAAATCATGTATATGGGTCATATTTGGCTCAAACTTGACACTTCCAATGTCTGACTCCCCATTCTCCTTCTCTCCTCATGCCCCTCCTTCTTTCAATGGAAAATAATTCTAGTGACTTTGTCCCTAAGGGACAAAACTAACCGTAGGGATAGGGCTGAGCCTTGGCACTGCATCCTTTGCAGACCATATTAAATTAACAGTTCACTGTGACCAAGAGTAGTTAAGGGCCTTTAGGGTTTAGTCTCTCATGTATTACATCTCACCCATAGTTTTCCATCTCTCCCTATGTCTCCCACCTCCTCTACCCCCCCCCCATTTTCTTCCACCTTAACCATTCCTTCTCTGTTTCCTTTCTAGAAAAGGTGAGGCCTCTCAGGGATTTCAACCAGCTTTTGGGTCCCTTGTCCTCCTATAGGGTTGTCTTGTTCAGCCTTGATATGAGAGGAGGTCGCTATCTTTTTATAACTAGATACACTGTGCTTAGTAGGATTTTTCAAAATACCCTAACAAGACACTGCAAATTCATTTTCTTAACCCCACAGCCTAATGTCCCAGATTTCTTTAAGGTGACAACAAATCCCCGAGCACATGCAAGGACTCAAAGGTCAGCCAACCCATTACCTCATTTCCTGGCAAGACAGCAAGACCAATATGTCTCCTCTCACTTCTAACTGAGAGCACAGCCCACTGCCTAGCTTGGCCCTTCAGAGAGTGAGACTCACAGTGATTGGCAGCTAATTGCATGTCCTTTGGGCTGAGGAATAGAAGGGTTAATGGAAATTTGCACTGTGGTTACTGTAAGTAATTTGCTGAACTGATGGGAACTGGACATTGATTTTTTTTTTAACCAGTCTTAGGTGGAAAGCCTTTTTAGACAGTCTATGTATTTTTGGCTGACCATATTCAGGTGCTGATGATGTTAATAGGAGAGAATTAGAAACGTATTAATTCTCATCTAAAATATAAATCCAGAAAGAAACTACGTATGGTACCCTTTAAACTGAGTAAAAACAGTCCTGTTATTTTTAGCCTCATGAAAAGTTGAATATTTTTATTTTGTGAATTGCAGACACAGTTACCAAATCCTCTCCAAAAATTAATTTTTAAAAAAATTCCTTAAAATATTATTTTGGGGATTTTGTCTTAGTCTCTGAGAAGACTCAGTAATAACTTCTCTTGGACCTCAGAGCATTTTTCTTTTAAAGCAAGGGAGTCTCATACCCACCTAATGGAGGTTATAGCTGAAGATTCATGGTGCAATAAACAGCCTTCAAGGCCTTTCTGCTTTTGATGGGTAAACCAAACCCTGCGGTACATTTGCTGTTACTTGTCAGCATTCATCTGCATTGTTGTGGGATTCTTTGTTGATGGAGTGTCACCGGGTGAGTGATGTCTTGCACACTTGGCATGTTTTAAAATTAATTACCAAGAAGCGTGTGGGAAGCCCATTGACAGGCATCCCCTCCTCCTCTATCTTCTACTTACAGTTACGGCTACAATAGAAAAACACATAGCTTTTTTTTTATACTGAAAAGACCAGGTGCAGGGCATTTTGGGTTCAATACATGAATTAACATAAAATAGTACCCATGGCTAAAATCACATTTAAATCCTGATTGTAAGCTAACTTTGACTTTATTTTAAAATGGAGAGATTTATTTTATGTTTATATGTGTGTGTGTGTGTACGCGCAGATACACATGTGTATGCAGGGGTTAATAAAATGCACATGTATGTCAATGTCAGAGAACAACCAGCCTCAGTCCTTCCTTAGGTGATGTTCACCCCATACTATAAGAGGAGCTGGGTAAGTAACACCAAAACTATGGCAGACATCTACACAATGGGACTCTGATGGATTCCTGAAAACCATTCACAAGAAGCAACACTGAATCTATTTTTTCACCATGTAAAATCTTAGAAAGACATTATAATACATAGATAGTGTTGTTGACCTTTGGGGCTGGGTACTTCTGTGACTTGAAGTGTGGCTGTCTTGTGTATTTTAGGATGCTCCTGGACAAAAATCTCTGGCTTTTCATCTAATAATATCTTCCCATCTGTGTCAATTATAAAATGTCTCCCAATTACTGGCAAGTATCTCATGGAGGACAAAGTTGCCTTTGGTGAGAAACTACTGACCCAGGTGTTTGCTCTTAACCAACTGCTTCTTAAAATGTCAATCCAAAAGGCAGATATCCTCAGGAGACAACTCAGCACAGAACTCTGTTAGAGACTTTAATCTATTTCCACCAATTTATATATGGTAGCACACTAGGACAGAGTCTTAATCTTTGTTTTAAAGGAGAGGGAAATAATGTTACTGGAGATCTGCAGAGCTGAAAACGAATGTACGGCGCTAGGGAGATGACTCAGTGGTTAAGAGCAATGATTGCTCTTCTAGAGGTCCTGAGTTCAATTCCCAGAACCATATGGTAGCTCACAACCATCTGTAATAGCATCTGATGCCCTCTTCTGGTGTCTCTGAAGAGAGTTACAGTGTACTCACATACATTCAATAAATAAATAAATAAATAAATCTTTTAAAAAATGTACAAAGGGCAGGGCAGAAGTTCCAGTTTTGTTCAAGTAAAAACTTCCTTATATTTGATCTTGGAATCTCAATGCACATAACAGCATTCCAGTTGAGATATACCTTGGGTGGCCTTGTGAATGGAAGAGTAATGGAAGTTGACTAAAGCTTAATTTTGGCCAGAAGAATGAATTAATTGATAGGATTTAAGCTTTTAGAAGCCAAATCAAAGTTGAAATCACACACACACACACACACACACACACACACACACACACACACACACCTTTACTTTTTTTTTTTTAACGTTCTCTTTTAGTCAACTTGTTTTGGGTTCATTTTTATTGTTTATTTGTGACCATTCCAGCATGAGATTCTTATGAATTGTAATGCATATCTTACTCTCGACTCCTCACAGAGAATGCAATGTTATTTAGAACAAGGCTTTAAAATTCTTGGAGGTTAGAGGTCCTTACACATGACAGTTTGTTCCAGAACACTGACTCTAGCGTAGCTACGGTACTGCACTGCTTTCTTATAAATTCACTTTAAATAGTATTTTCATTTTTGTGTCTAATTATGTTTCTTACTTTGTTTGCAGAGAGCTATTTTAGAGAGAGGAGCCTGGGCATTAAGCCTGATGCCTGCACAGGCTGGCTCTCTGAACGTGAGTAATTTACTAAATGCTGCTGAGTCACAATTTCCCCATCTGTAAAATAGGATTGATTTGAATTGCCTTGGGGTTTTCATGCGAAAGTATAATAATGGATTATTATGCCTTATATAATAAAGTATATAAAATACAAATTTATAAATCTAAAAGTACCTAGCATAGCACCTCGCTCAATATGTTTATTTCAAATTAAACATTCTATAACAGTATGCCTTACATAGGTTTTGCTATTATTTACTGTTTTATCAGAATTGAATTAATTCACATGCCAATAATCTCTTTGCAACCCTGGGTTCTCTGTAAAGTAACTCTAGAGCCCAGCGGTTGATGAGTATTCATTTAAATTTTGCTAAGTAAATGAATGGCTCTGTGAGAAAAGGAAAAAAAAAAACGTATCACCCCCAAAAGCAGGCCAAGAAAAGTGAAGGAACTTGTCAAAGATATGCAGTGGATACATATAAAAGCAAAGGCTAGAAAAAAGATGCTACTGTTAGGAAGGCTATAGCTGCTCAATTAAACACTCATTGAAAAATGAATGTGTCATATATTAGGCCACAGGCTGAGTACAGACCTAGAATATAGTCTATGTAGTCTATGCCCATATTTCTAGCTTCATGGGAAATTAATAAAAACAGCACCCAGATAAAGACATCATTTCAAACCAGCAGAGTATACAGTTCTTATAAGAAGAATAGAGAAAACCTAAATGGGAATATGGTATGGCAACAGTAAGTTTGAAGAAAGTAACTTTTACCTACCTTCTTCACATTAAGATAGACTGCAGAAGTATTAAGGTGATTGTTTGGAAAAGGAAGGAAGGAAGGAAGAAAGAAAGAAAGAAAGAAAGAAAGAAAGAAAGAAAGAAAGAAAGAAAGAAATGCATGTAAATGATCTTGAAATACAGGCTTCAAATTAAAGCAAGGAATCTGATGAGACCAGCACATGGTTAAGGCCTTGGATTTGAGGTAAGGATAGAGAGCTGGCCAAAGGCAAGATCATTGATGATCTTGGAGGCAGACTGAAGAATCTTGTTCACTTTACAGTAAGTACTGAGAGTCAATACAGAGATTAAAACAGGACACTGACATAATGACATTTGTGCTCAAAATGCTTTCTGGCTTCTCACAGATAATCTCCATGGAGGATATAAGTATCCAGGAAGTGAGAAAAACTAGCTGGAAAGTTGAAACTTCTGCTGAGCTCATAGATCATGGTGGCTTCTACCAGAATTGGTACTGATCGGAAAATGTGCAGAAAGGAGAAAATATCCAAGCAGAACCAGAATGACCAGTCACAGATGAAGGAACTGAATCGTCTTGTAAGGGGATGTCAACTGTGGTCTGTTTAGAAGATGACAAAAAAAGCCAACATCCACTTGCGGACACCGGAAGTACTGAGTGAATATGTTGTGAATTTGGTCTAACTCTTGTATTATGTCAATTAAGTCCCCCAAATTACATGGGAATCCATATGTCTCCACATAAGACGCTAAGGCACCCTGCCCATAGTTGGTTTTGATTGGTAAATAAAGTTGTCAGTTGCCAGTGACTGGGCATGAAGACAGAGGCAGGACTTTAGGATTTCCAGGAGACTGAGAGAGAAAGAAAGATGTAAAACTGCCATGCTGGAAGAGGAGTAAAAACCAGGCCTGAGACGTGAGGGACAGAGAGACAGCCAACATGTAAGAGCCAGGGAAGAGTGGCTCTAGCCCCTCCCTCTCACTGGGTTTAGGGCAACAAAAGTGGAATATGGATTTTTAGCAAGTGATAACTCAAAAATATTGGCGGGGAGGTGCTAGTCACGTGGAGGTCTGGGAGTGGCCTACCCATTGAGCTGTTTAAGGCATATTAAAATATAAGGCTCTGTGAGTGAGTGTGTGTGTGTGTCTTTCATTCAGCAACATTGGGGGCAGGTAGCAAGGAACTCGTGCCGCCTGCTGGGTCAGTTTGTGTATAGGTTAATTGGCAACTACAACACAGATAAAAGAGCAAATAGCAGCCTCTTTAGTTGGGATGTGTAACATCAACAGCCCTTGTTTATGATATGGTCAAGAGAGATACAGTGGGCATACAGGTATATAGAACAGAGCTCCAAAGAGAAGGCAGGCCTGGGGAATTTGTTTGGGTGACATCATGGTAGAGCTGACATCTGAACCCACAACTAAGAAGAAACAGAGTGTGAAATGAGCAGAAGTCCCATGACTCACACCCTGAAGAGCACTAGTATGGGCTGCACCTAGAGATAGGGGTCAACCAGGATCTTCTTGAAGAGTAACTGGAGACATGGAAAGAAATCTGGAAAGTATGAGATACTGGGAGTATGCCTCAAGAAACTGACCCTTTGCTAATGGTGTGGGGTCTAGGAAAGTGAATCACTACAGGATATCTGGAAGTTTAAGGTCCTGGAAAGGCAGAAACTCTGCTTCTGTAGATTTTATGGTTGGGTTTCCTGTGTCCATGTCACATGATAACAGCTTTTCCTCCTTCATGTGAGAAATCTCTTGCTTGATGCAATAGATAAAAGTGTCAGAAATAGAAATAAACCCTTAAACTTTTGACACCACCATTGTTAATACGATTATTTTTTTTTTAACAGTTATGACAGGTTGAGTGTAACTGCCAGTGATTTTTCATTCTTTAATGTAATCTTTGCAGCCATCTTTTGAGTTGGTGAAATTATTATTCTCATCCCTAAAATGAGTAAAATGAAGTCTGACAATCTAAATAATATGATTAAGATCACAGAGATAGCAAGGGAGAGTAGGATTTCAAATTTTTGGCTTTCTAGTGCCAATGCTTACGTTCTCTACCCTCTTGACTGGCTAGCCTTTCTCTGCACATACAGAGATGCTTTGAAAAGAAAAGACTCTTCTCCTCTTTTTATTTCTAGCTCTCACCAGACTGCCACCAATTCTATTTAAATACAGTTCTAAAGAGTGAAAGCTTTATTGGACAAAGTATTACAGTGATACTGGGAATGATGGCTTGCAAAGAAGGTGGTGGACTAAAGGAAACAAAGAAATATTTTAAGTGCTAGGCATAGTCATTACGTTGATGCTGATGATGGTTTAGCAGGGATAATCACAGACACAATCAACCACACTTAATACATGTGTGCTTCATTGTGCAACAGCCCCACTTTAAAAAAAAAAAGCTGTAGGAAAGGAGAAAATAAGTAGCTCAGGAAAAAGTGAAAGATAGGAGGAGGTGGAGGGAGAAAGACCAGAGAAAAGCATTTAGATAACCGAGTCCAAATGAAATCACAGTTCTCAACAAATAAACTGGTTGTATGGACTGCTCAAGGACTTCATGCTGTGATACAGAGCTTCCTTCTGGACTAAGGGACTAACCAGTTGCTTCCTTGGTAGTGTGTTCCCACCTGTCAGTTATTCTTATAAGTTTCTTTTACCAAGAAGAGTCTCTATGGCTAAGGTCAAGTCCCCTTTCCTGAGAATACCCTGCATCTAGTGATATGGCAGAAAATGGTACAGGCCTAGCCTTCCTTGTACCTTGTCCCAGTAAGTTTTAACATGTTTTTCTAGCTATGGTACAAATTCATTTTCACTCTCTGTACACATTGCTCCTTACAGAAGAAGCAGTGACCTAGAGAGGCATCCTGGATGGTAGAGTGGAACCATGGGGCTATCTTAAAACCACCACAGGCAACACGTGATGTTTATGTCAATGAATCTGTTGGCACCTCTTTATCCACTGAAACTTTAAAGGATATTTCCAGCTCCAGATCTCTCCAAGGGATGACCAATTCCCCCCAACCCCCGCCCCGTATACGAATCACAGCCTTGCTCCTTCCTCTGCCCCATCATGCACATGTCAACTTCCTCACAGGTGTGATGTATGTGGATACTCTATGTGATGTTTATGTTGACTGTCAACTTGACAGAATCTAGAACCGCTTTGTAGACAAATGTCTGGATTTGTCTGGGAGAAATTTCAGCCTAACTGATGTAGAATACCTAACTGCCAGACTGAATAAAAAGGAGAAAGAAAGCTGAATGCTGGAATTCACTGCCTTTTGCTTTCTGACTATAGCTGCAAACAGTAGCCTTAGGCCCCCTGGAGTCATGTTTTCCCCAACAGGATTGATAGAATGTACCCTGACACTCTAATTCAAAATAAATCCTTCTTTAAGTTGCTTTTGTCCAGAATTATTTTGTTCCTGGTTACTTTGTCACACTAATGAAAAAAGAAACTAATAGATCATGTGTTAGTAGTTAGTAGAAGCCAGGTTACTTGCTGTTGTGGTTTGAATAAGAATAGCCCTCATAAACGCATGTATTTGTAGGCTTAGTCCCCAGTGGATGGACTGTTTAGAGAAGGATTAGGAGGTGTGGCCTTGCTTCGGTAGGTGTGGCCTTGTTGGAGTAGGTGTGACATTGTTGAAATAGTGTCACTGCCTTGTTGGAGTAATTGTGGCCTCTTGAAGTAGGTATGGCCTTGATGGAGTAGGAGTGGCCATGTTGAAGGGGCCAACTTTTGGGTTTCAAAAGCTTAGGACAGGTCTGGTATCTCTCTCTCTCTCTCTCTCTCTCTTTCTCTCTTTCTCTCTCTCTCTCCTCTCAATCTTGGTCTCTCTGTTTATATCTCTCTGTCTCTGCCTGTGTGTCTCTCTCCTCTCAGTCTCTCTCTGTCTCTTCTGTCTCTGTCTCTGTCTCTGTCTCTGTCTCTCTCTCTCTCTCTCTCTCCTGCTGCTGCTGCTGCTGCTGTTGCTGCTGCTTGCAGATTAGGATGTAAAACTCTCAGTTACTGCTATAGCTTCATGCCTCTGTTTCCTGCTATGATGGCAATGGACTAACCCTCTGAAACTGTAAGCAAGTCCCCAATTAAAGTATTCTTTTTTTTATATGAAAGATTGTCTTTCTTGATGTTTCTTGGTCATGGTGTTTCTTCTCAGCAACAAAAGAGTAACTAAAACACTCTTTCTGAGTCTGCTTCTTAGGGAAGCCACACCCCGAGTTGGGCTTATTGGATAGAGAGACACAAACTGATTCTCTAAAACAAATGTTCATATTGTCTGTGATGATTTCACGACAAACCAGATGGTTCTGTGGTACCATTCAACATGTTTCTAGGTCATCTGACTCTAAGGTTTGTAGTTGTGTATGCAAGAAATGAAAATGGATTTGAATAGTGGCCTTGCCAATACATAATTAGTCATACAAAACTGGTGAAAATTCTATGTGTGTATCCTCAGGTGACTTTGTAAGTGTGCCTTGTTTCCATTAAACATTTTGAGTACCATATACTTGTAGTGCAGCATGTACTTGTGTAATAGGTAAGTCATAAACACATACATAAACATGTGCACATGTGTATATTTCCACATGTACATAAATACTTTTGTAAAATGTATTTGACAGAAAGTTTGTTCTATTCCAGGTCCTGAGATAAAAAATACTTGACGTTAATTAGTTTATCGGGTTTTCACAAGTGGGCATAATTATTTTCCTCTCATTTTCTAGAAGAGAAAAGTTAACCTCACATAAGCGAAGAATAATAACAAAGACTTCCTAACAAGAGGAATTAACGCTTTGGGTCAGTTGTAGGACCACCCAGTATCAAATGCAATTCTTTTAACCATTCTATTGAAATAACATTCTTTTGAGTAAGAAAGTTTCCTTACTGTAGAGAGTAACAAAGGCAAACTTGTTGATCCCTCATTTGGTAAATATCAGTTTTTGTATAATGACTTTTTTCCATCAGGAGATACCTGGATATAATAAAAGTCTTATGCCTCAAAGTAGCATGGAGATTTAGTACTGCCCCTTGCAGAAATCTGTATCTTCTCCACAATTGAAATGAGCTTGCTTTTACAATAGAAATGTCTTCCTCTGTATGCAGAGCAATGGAGCATAGCAGAAAACATGCCTAAAAAAAAAAAAAAAAAACCTGTAAATCAACACATGCTGCATCCTGGTGTGGCTGTGGGAACATATACCCTCATGAGCCAGGAGACAGCCCTGTCAAAGGAAGGGCTTGTTCCAATGAATACTGATCAGCTGCTAAAAACAGAACAGAGATTGAGAAAACATCTTATCACTGATAAATGTATTGCTACTATAACATCAACAGCTTGAATTCAATGAAAACTATATTGGTTAAATTAAGTCCTCTACATAAAGATGTCAAATGTTACAACTTCACTATTACTGTGAAGAATAGCTTTGGAATGTGCCTAAGCTGAAGAAAGAGGAGACACCATCTTTGGAATGACTTTACAGAATTGTTATGTCTGAAATCATAAATCTCTAATGGAACATCAAAACTTGCTTGTTTTGGGTTGGATTTTATAGTGGCATGCCATCCTGATTCAGGGCATCTTGAACCATTTCTGTAATGTGCCTCTAACAGAAAGAATATAGCTGAAGAAAACATTCATAGTACCCTCCCTTATTTATACAAAAAATGGGGTGCTGCTGAAAGAATTTATCACATTTCATTCAGGTTATTATTGATAGCAAGGTAATGGTCTTCCTGGTTTCTTTTGCTCTGGATCCTATGTCTTATTTCTGGATTACAATATTACTTCTGAAGTTTATCTAAAATATGACAACATGTAAAACATATGAGGACATGCAAATTAGATCCATAAGAACTCACCTTTTAAATGAGTTATGTCATGAGATCAGTTGTGAGCACACACCTTCCAAGGATACAGAGACTGATCACATGTCTACCAGATGTGTTTAACCTTGAGGTTCTATTTGTAGAATATGTCCTTGCTACTTAGAAATGTATCCCCATGGTCTTTCAGTCCAAGTTTTAAGTAAGTTTCCCTTGAATTGATTTTACACTTCCTTTATTTCTTCTGTGTGGATTATGTTTTTGATATATAAAACTACACTTTTTCTGTCTTTTGATGTGAAACAACATATGTTTTCAAGATGAAGTTCTAAACAGTCTATTCTATTTAATTATGAAAACCTAGGCAACATATGGAAGTCACAGGGAAGGAAGGGTGACAGAAAGAAACAATTTAGTCTTACAAAACCAGTGAAATTAGACATAGAAAAGGCTTATTAGGTCATCTATCAAAGAAAGCTCACGTATTTGACACCCAGATTGAATATGTCAGAGAGGTTGGGTCACCCAACCCAAGGTACCTCTAATCTTCTCATAGAAAAATAAAAGTGAACAGTTAAGGAGCAGAATCCTTAATCAAAGGCAAGTCTTCATAGATCAAAATATCAGAGAGAAGAAATATGTAAGACACAGAGGCAAGGCAAATGGAGAAATCGCACTGACACATCAAGGAGACAGAAGTATAGACGAATGTTCCCTAGCTCAATAGGCCAGTCATGTATAATAACCACACTGGCAAAATGCCCAGGGATCAAGGGCACTGTGACAGCCCAACAAGCCAGAGGGTCAAACGCCATGAAGTGTCACTATGTGTGTTAAACCTGGCCCTTTTATCTATGGAATGTCATGGAACCCTTAGCAATCTCTGGTCCTATTTTTCATTCAGTAAAAAGCAACATGCAGAAGCAGATGTTGAGTGTATACCGGGGAGGACATATGAGGTAAGAGTCTCTGTGATGATGAAGGACAGAATAGTGGCTGGTGTTTGCCAAGATAATCAGAGCAGAGCAACCCAGAAACACTGTCTTCATGTGGTACCCTAAGACAAAATCCTAGGACAATGGCCTTTTATTGCTTTTTTTTTTTTTTTTTGTCACAAAGATATTGATAATGGCATCAATATCGTAATAGCCTCTTAAATTAGAGACAATTGCAGGGTCGGGAAAAAGTGTTCTAGTGAATAATCTCCAAAATGTATCACAATCCCTGTCAAGTATCCACCTCCAAGACCTGCTCTGTGAACTGGGGACAGGGCTTTGCTCCTGATTGATCACATCTGTCTACAGTAACACTGAAGCCAGCAGCTGCCTGTGTCGGGATCGCAGCAGCTATCCAGCAGTCTTCCCACTTGTCTAATACAGCCCAGAGAACTCAAGAGGATTTGCCAATTTTAGCCAGGTCACTGTTACAACTGAACTAATAAAAGCAAAAAGGAGGGGCGGATGAGAAGGCGTCCTAATTTATTGAGCAAATCAGGCTACATTTCAAAATGGAAATAGGGAACAGTGTCTTCGATACTTTAAAAAATGCCATGAATGGTTTCTGCATGTATAAAATAATTAAGACTTTTTTTTTTTAAAGCTGAAGAATAGGAGTTAAGAAGTAAAATGCTTTAGAATTCTATTTATTTCATGTATTAATGGGGGAACATCGAAGAGTACATTAAGTGGTCTTATCCCAAGTTTCTATATGTTAAAAAAATAATGAAAAAAGAATACTAGTAGTATTTATTTAATAATGTTATGACAACAGTGCAGATTAATTAAGATGTTTTATATCTGTATACACGTAGAACCTGCCATTCAGGAATGCCCTAGGAAGAGTGGCCACCATCAAGCTAAAAACAAATAAAAATAAGCAAGGAAGAAATTTCTTAAAATGAACTGTGAATGTTGAGACAAAATGAAGTGATAGCATAAACTGTGATGATTGGGACTCTCAAGCCTATCTTGACTTAATACATTGAAAGATACCAGAAAATAAAGGGAGGAACTGGGGAACCCAGGGGTGGTAGAAACAACATATATTCTCAGAAAAGAAACATGAACTTGTTCTTCAGCCGTGTGTTTCTTAACGACAGCATTGTTTCCTTCTTATTTGAATATAGACAATTCACTTAAATTTTATAAAATTAAGTCTCAGGGTGCTGCTGCTTGAGTTTCAATATTATTATGCACATTATTACTTTCTTAGACCAATGTTCTGCTGTTTTTACTAATTTGCAAGGTTCTTGGCCTCAGATATAAAACTCAAATATTTCTTTCATCCCATATGCTCACTTCCAGCTGGGATGGCAATTATTTACACATTAGGCCAATCGATATGGTAGAAAGTACAGGTTTTCTGTGGCAATCCCAATTTTAGAGTTATAGGTACCAGAGATTTAACCCACTTTTCTTAGTTCCTATTTGAAATTTTGATATTTAAAATTGTCTTCAGTGCTGAGCACACAAATCCTTATGTTGGAAAGCACTATCAATTTGACTTGCAAGTTGACTTTCTCGAATGGAATTCTGAGTTCTGGGAGGATGAGGCTAAGGTAGGTTGTCTAACAAATATACTTAAAATATACTTAGAAAACTATATTTTCAACTTGTGTCCCTCTTAAAAGCCTGGTAACAGTAATACCCACTTCTTCAGATATGCTCTTCCATCCGTCTGCTTCCTTTAGCTTAGGAGTGACTTGTTCTGCGATTTCATCATAATGGTTAAACAGAAACAGCACTGACAATGCCATGTTTTGGTAAGATATGGAAGGGCTTTGTTGGTACCAAAGTATAAACTAGAGTTAACACCTCTAAAAACTCTGGCTTATCTAAATGTACATAAGATCCAACAATTTTATTTCTAAATACAAAAATGAGTACTGATTTCCATCACCCTAAAAGAATATTTCTGTCAAGTTTGTTGGAAATAATTGAATCACTCTTAGCAATAGGATGGAAATATTCAGATATAGTCATGCAATGGAAACACTGTTTAACAACGAGACACCAAAAAACTGTAGCTATACTACATGACATGGATAAGTCTTACAGAGAAAAGGCTAATTGAAAAACCTAGGTCCCAAAGAAATTAATAAATAAAATCAATCTATGGTGGTGGAGATTAGAATATTGGTTACTCCTGGACACATCAATTGAAAGGAAGCACAGGAGAGACAGGTAAAGTTCTAGAAAGGTCTCTGACTTAATGAGTGAGGTTTATACAAGGGTATGCATGCTTGTAAGTTATACTTAGTTATATATTAAGACCTGAACAGATTTTTTAGTCTAAGTTAAATCAGGAAAGAAAGAGATAGAGACAAGGAGGGGGAAGCAAGGAAATAAACATGTAGGGATGAAGGGAGAGAAGGATGGAAGGAGGGAGAGGATAGAAGGAGGGAGAGAAGGATGGAAGGAGGGAGGGAAGGGGAAAGAGAGTGAGAGTGAGAGACAGCTAGTGAGTGAGAGAGAATATAAAAGAATAAAGACGGGGTGGCCAAAAGAGAAAAGGAAAGGGATAAAAACCAAGAGGGAAAGAGATGAAAAGGAAGAAAGGAGGAGAGACAAAGAAGTGGGGGAAGAACTAAAAAAAGATAAAGCATCTTGTACTAGCATTTAAGAGTCTGAACAACCAGTATGAAATCACTTTGGGTGCGTGCCACTTGTGATTTCATAGACTTTACTATGTCCCTGGTCAGCATCATATTTCAAAAGCTCTCAGAAATCCTAGGTAGAGATGATATTTTCCATAAATAAATATTAACCACAGATGGGAATCATATGTGCAAACAGATAACAAGGCAAGTCTTGTTGACTTCATTTTGTTTTCTCTCTATGGTCAGTCATAAAAATATTTTCCACAGAGCAATACAACAAGGTTCAATGACATTGGGAGGCTGAGAAATATTGGTTTAACCAGGTTATACAAGCTGGGAGGAACTAAATCTAAGTATTTCCCCCTGACTACAGAAAGAAGGGTCTTAAAGTGGAAAAATACACAAGACCTTGAAATGCTTGTCTCCTGCTTTTCTTCTGAGGAAATTAGATCAAAGCAAATACTATGCATTCCTTTTAAAATCTGTGATAAAATTGTGATTTACTGCATATAGATAGATAGATAGATAGATAGATAGATAGATAGATAGACACACGTGTACACATGTACACATGGCCGGGCAGGTCAGAGTTGACATAGGTTATCGTCCTTAATGTCCTTTACCTAATTCTTTGAGACAGGGCCTCTTTATACTACTCTTGGAACTCATTGATTTGGTTACTGGCTGCCCAGCAAGCCTCAGGAATCTTTCTTCATCTCTCCAGCATTGGAGTCAGAGGCAACCTCTGCCATCTCTGGCTTTCTCTGTGGGCTGGCACAAGAAGCACTGTACTGACTGATCCACCCCCCAAGCCCCACGTTTCTGGGAATTAAAACCTGGACTCTGTGCATGTCAGACAAGCATTCTACCACAGAATCATATGACCTCTTCAGCCCAAGCTCTTTTATCATAATCAACTGTTTTATAGTAATGTTATTACAAAAATACTCTTATTAAATTTGCTATGTCAACTGCTTTAATTTTTAAAATGCTCTATTATTTGCTGATTTCAAAGTCCACTCATTAAATCATCAAGGATTCTTCTATTTTAAGCAATGATCAAAAGCCATAGTGGCTCAGCAGTGTAGAGCTAAAGGCCCCTGAGTCAGAAGTTTTAATTTAATCCCAGCATGGTTACTGGTTTGCTACTTGGCCTTCAGCAAGAAATTTTAACTCATTTCACCTTAGCTCTCTCATTAAAAAGAACAAAAGAAGATAGAGACTTTGCTACCTCAAGTTAGCTAAATGGGAGAGGAACATTAAGTTACTTATGAGGCTGATATGAAATGTAAAATCTAAGATGCGAAGATGAAGTCACAGAAAGATGGGGAGAAAAGACGAACGTGTGAATTGTCACTAATGCAGAATGTTGATTTTTCAAACATCTGGTGCAAATAAATTTCAAAGGCAAATAAGGCACTGTGGTAGTTTGAGTAAGAATGGCTCCCATAGGCTCAGGTGTCTGAATGCTTAGGGAGTGGCATTAGGAGGTGTGGCCTTGTTAGAGTAGGTATTGCCTTGTGGGAAGACTGTGTCACTGGGGTGGCCTTTGAGGTTTCAAGGGCCCAGGTCAGCTTCAATGGCCTCTTCTCTCTCTCATCCTGAAGAGATCGTTGGATATGGATGTAGAACTCTCAGCTACCATTTCTGCCTGCTTGCCTCTATGCTCCCTGCCATGAGAATAATGAACTAAACCTTTGAAATTGTAAGCAAAGCCCCAGTTAAATGCTTTCCTTTATAAGAGTTGCTGTGGCCATGGTGTCTCTTCACAGCAATAGAACAGTGACTAAGGCACCGATGATCATCTGCCATGTTTTGATTACACTTCCGAGGAGAAGAGCAGCTGCAAGTGACTAAGGTTTCTACATTTTTCTTTTGTTGGAGACAGAACAATTTCATTGTTCGCTCAACAAACACTGAAATGCCCATTTGGTGTCATTTAAGGAAAGCAAATAGATATTTATTACATTTCTCCTTGGCCAGGTTACTTTTATTAGGCTTGGACCCTAAGGAGAAATGCAGGTGACTTATGACAAGGTGGTAAGAAAATATTAGATTGTATGTTCACCATATACTTTTCATCAAAAACAATAAGCATCTACTAGTTGGAGAGGCAATAAATACAGAACATCCCCAAAGAAAAATGGAGGTTTCTAGGTCTGAGTAGGCAGCACCATCCTGCACACACACAGGCTTGGATTAGGACAAGAGGACATGAGATTTACATGCACTTGTTAAAAGGCTCTGTAGCTTCTCATTCTAGCTTCACCTCTACTGGCTCACTTAAGCAGAACACAAAATTAACCCAGAGTTTGAAAATCAATACAATCGTGATGCTGAGACTTTTTTATTCTGATAAAAAAAAAAATCACTTGACTAGATTCATTCTACGGTAAAAGCAACAATGTAAGATTTTGATAAAAAGTGCCAAGAAGTACCAATTTAAATACTTGTATTCATAATTGTCAACCTTGAAAGTTATCTTCTTAATTACTTATTTATTTATGTGTGCATATGTGTGCATGAGTGTGAGTACATGTGTACCATGGATGTACAAGACTCTGTCTTGATGGGTTAAGAGGTTAAATCTGCTGGAACTGGAGTTACAGGTTGGTAGTGTACCTCTGGGTGGGAGCTGGGAACTCAACTCATGTCCTCTGCAGGGGCAGTAAATGATGTTAACCTCTGATCCATATCTCTAGCCACTAAATGTTATCTTAAAGTGCAGATTTTCCCTTTGAAGTATCAGTTAATGGTATGATTTGAGGTCATAGCAATTAGCCTATCTAACACTATTTTCTTTATTTGTTTTCATTGTTTAGAATTATGAAGACATATATGAGGTCATTTGTGTATCAAATGTTTCTCCAGGTCTATTTATGTATATCAGGAAACCGTGCCCAGAAGCCCCTCTACATGGAGGTGTATAGTAGAAAATAAATTAGAATATATGGAAGAGGTTTTGGGGAATGAAAACTTAAAGAAAGCAATGCTATGCCTGAGAGAATACAAAGAAGTCTGGACAGTGTAGGCTCCAATCTAAACATTTCTGCAAGGCCTATGAGAAATGTATAATGTGAAATGTGCATAAACTAACTATCTATATTGTGATGGTAAAATATGGGTATGAACACTTCAACATTCCCTATATTGAGAGGTAGGGACTATGCTTCCTCCCTTGGGTCAGGGTGGGTCCGTATCTGTTTTGACCAAACAGTCTTTGTTGTCAATAAAAGCTATCTTCATTTTAAAAAGATCATTAGATATGTACAGATAACAGAATTTTTCTTGGTACTTTTGGGATGCTCACTATGTTGTGGGGCAAGTTCACTGCCATGTATGAGGTTCAATTGCCCTCAGGGAGCCATGGAAGACAGGCCGTGTGCACATGAACAATGCCCTTGAGCCTGATATTCTAAGCCATGCATGCGAGTGAGTCCATGTTGTGTCTTCTCTCCCAGTCTGTTGGTCATGTCAATACCAGTGAATGGTCTCAGGTAGTACTAGAAGGCACGCAAAATCCCCAACAGAACTTTATTCTTCCCTATAATGTTTTTCTTATAAAAGTTCTAAGATATAGTCTTAGATTTTTTTTTGAGTTTCTCTGTTATGTAGCAACAGAAAACCAACAGAATGTGTTCTCAAGAGTGAGGTGCACGTGGCATTGACTTTGGAAGACAGGAATGGCAAAGGGTTTTAGGTAGAAAATATGTAAGGCAGTTCTCAGTGAATTAAGTGTTGAAGATGTCACCAGGAAGTAAGGAGCACACAATCTTATGCTGGAAGAAGGAGATTTACATGATGCAGTGTGGAAATTTGAGAAACATGTTCTTGGCACTGTGAAAATATAACATGTTGGTGTGTATAATCCTGGAGCTGGGGAGGTGGATACAGTGAAACCGCAGAGCTCACTGGTCAGCAAGCCTGGTCAAATGAGTGACACAGCATCCAATTTTTTCATCCCAGGCCTGATAGCACTTAGCCCAATTTCATATACATAATAGGTACTCAACACATATAAGAAGTAGGTACAGAATGAAAGATAGATTTTGAGAGGATCATTAGACAAGTGAGAACAAGAGAATATATGTAATATGGCTTACTATCTTTTTTTCCAGTTACTTCAAATTAGAAAGAATAATAAAACTCTTTATAGAACATAATTGAGCAATTTGGTGCAGGGTCAGGAGGTGGGGAGTAATCTGCTGAAATCTCAGATGTTTTCAGTGAATCAGAGTCTTTATGAATAAAAAGATACTAAACAATGGCTGTCAGGCTTGACTATCTGCCAAAGGACAACTCATCAGCATAGCTGGATTTCCCAACTTGGAAGTTTTGCAACTCATTAATAAACTGCAACTCTTACCAGGTGTTGGTTAAAGCGCGCTTAAATAAGGGAGTTTGCAAACACTTATTCTCTACAGACATCTTCCCACTATATCTCGAGTCAGAACACAAGAACAATTTCCCCCCTAAGATTGTATTCTTCATGGAAGGGCACTTTATTTTCAAGAATTGTAAGGAGAAAATTACTATGAATTCATTGTTTCAACTCTTTCTGCTAGAAAATTACGTGTGAAGTAAACGGAGAGACTGACTGCGAACAGTTGCCCGCCCAACGTGGGTTTGGGATGGTAACTTGGTTGGGAAAATGCTTGCCTAACACGGACAAAGCCCTTGGTTCTATCTGAAACACTACATCCATGTTTAATCCCAGCACTGGGTAGTGGGAAGATCAGAAGTTCAAGGACATTCTTGTTTACATGGAATACTGGAACTCTTGTCTTAAGGTCCAACAATACAACAACAACAAAACCTACAACATTTTATTGACAAGTATTTACCTGTCTTTTTTTTTTTTTTTTTTAAGAAAGAGAGGAGTTGGGAATACCTTTATAGCTCTTCAGATCTGTCTGGGAAAACAGTCTAACTTCATACCGAATCCATCTCAATTTAGCATAGAGGAGAGGCAAGCACATTTAATAATTGGCCTTTCCTCTTACTTTTAGAAGTCTTCAAATAGAATTCAACCAGCCCTTTCATTTAGAAACATTAAGCTAAATATATATATATATATGTATACACACACACACACACACACACACATATATATATATATATTCTACTACCGAAAGTAGCTTTATATTAAAGGGGGCGTTCATCGTATACATGAGGAAGACCCCGAGACCTATTAAAGGGGGAGAGTGATCCTTTTCATATTTTCTATAAGTCTACACTGCTTACGTAGTGGTGTGAGATTGTAGGTAGGTTTGTATAGTTCTATCTCCAAAGAATGTCTTAATTAATAGTATATATCTAAGGCTTAGCTGCCAGAGTTTTCTGGAGCTTGTAGAGACACTGACCAGGTCAATCATACTCCTGGAATACAGAACTAAAGCTGATCAATTTAGATTCAATATGACTGAAGAGAAAATTTCTTTTAAAGAATTTACTGGGGGTCTCTCCATGCTATTGGGAGAT